>NC_092357.1:66344936-66404606 GCF_963676685.1 Mytilus edulis | reverse complement strand
AACGCATGTTTTGCATTTATTTTCGATTTGAAATCCCTTGAGGACCGTGTAGTAATACGATACAGACTCAGTAATCACACATTCAGCTGAAGACGGGTTCGCAAAAAAAAGAATCTCTAATGGTCAACAATAATACATCGCTCAAGGTGAATAATTATCTATTTTAACACAACAACTAATTTCAACAGTAAAAACAAATTAAAAAAAACATTGTCCAATTTGAAACAGGAGTGTACGTGTTGTCCTACGCTTCAGACTCGACATTCACTAAACATGCATGCTGAAATTGACATGGTTGTTTTTGTTACACAATCACACACATTCAAGTTTTGAAATCGATAGTTGTCATCGTAGAAAAGACTGCTGTTCATGTGTGTATGTTGTCAGAAAATTGTTGTGATTCTTATTGCTCTAAAGAAATGTTTGAAAAAAAACCCAGAACGTATTAAAGTAATCGTTAATTCGCAATTAATACGTCATTGGAATGCGACTGCAATACACATTCTGAGGTCACGCAGGTTCATACAATACTCAGTCCGGCAGTGGGCGGAGCTTTAAAGCGATATCTGTATAGTATACAGATACAGCATAGCGATATCTGTAGGGTTGTATCTGTATAGTAGAACACCATATTACAGGATAAATCCCTTTATTCTTTCTTTTGAAGTTGTACTTTTAAACGGGTGGTAAACATGATAGTTAACTTACATATTTGAGTGCCTTTCACATTTAAAAATCTGAAAATAAAATCTTGTTGAATATAGTACCGGGTGTACAGTTTCAAGGGGGTCAATTCTGAAAGACATTTTCTGTAGATGGTTTTCATTTTAGTAATCGCCAATTTTTAATTAACTCGAATAATTCTGCGCCCTCTAGTGGCATATACAGCCTATATATGTTAATGTAGCAATCGGAGATTAGACGGAGATCGGCGGAATATAACGACTGACATTATTCGGGTTAATTTTTAATGGAGAACACAGGTGAATTCCCGTCTGGTATTTATTATAATCGGATAATTATGAGATTAAAAGTATTCATTATCGTACATTATTTATAATTCATATTCATAAATATTACATAATTTCGACCTTAAACCTCTTGTCCCAGATTTAGCAATTATACATAATGATTATTTAAATGTCTGTATCGTATATCATAACTATTGCCATTTTCTGCCTCGTCGATATTTAAAGAACATGTATGTCCCATTTCTGGAACATGAGAACATGGGAACATGGGAACATGTTCTATGTATCATTAGTTTATTAAATTAGTTTTAATGCCGCGTCTGCGCGCATAGTCTTTGTCACAAGGACAGCACACTTGGTCCAAAAAATGTATGCAAACGACGGTTATCATATAGACGTTTATCGAAATTCATTTTATACAGTACTTATACAATGTGCAACGGTTTTACTACCAGTAAAATGTAAAATGAAACGTCAGATTCTCATAATTACATTTTATGCTACAACTATGGAATAAATAATAATAATAATACTCCACTAAGGATGTTAGCTTTTCGTTTTCTGGAATTTTTGGCCGATCTTCGGATTCCTCTGGTTTTATCCATTTGAATACCTAAACGAACATTAACCACAGCACTGGCCCCCATTTTTCTTTTTATAAATCTTTTACATGTATTATTATAAGCCACCTGTAAAAGTCTTATACATTGTAACATCTTTGTTATTTCTTAATACTTTTTGAGAACTTAAAATTAAACTTGTCAATGATAAAGCTATGAAAAATCAAGAGAGAACACTTTCCCACCATTGGTTGTAATAGCGTTGACAGTGCGCACATTTTTAAAATGAAGCGCGGAAGCGCTTCATACAAAATGTAAATCGGTCAACGCTTTTTCACCCCAATGAAGTTACAAAAAGAAGCATTCAGTTATTAATTGTTATGAAAAGCTTGTTTTTTTAAACTGTGTAGCGAACCTCATTAAGAGTTAAAACAGCCTTTTTGCATTATATTAACATTGTCACGGATAACACGTGCTGTCAAAGATGTTGTATTTTAAACGTAAATAATTTAATTTTGGATGTAACACATCTTCATGAATGGCTGAAAAAGTGTTTCTGTCTGCTCATTTACTTAGTGTTCGTCACGTGACCGTGACTCGTCATCAACGCTTTTTCGTGATTTACTCCTTAAACATGGAATTAACAATTAATTTTTAAGGAATGACTTATATTTGTTTTTGTCTATTCGAAATAACCTCAAATATGTGATGCACACATTTAAATAAAACTCTACGCAGGTTGTTCAGGTCATGTGCACGACATTTTTTAGGTTATTTCTTCATAGACAGACTTTTTTTTTGATGTGTCTCGCAATTGTTGTCAACCAATCAAATTAACGAAGAAATGTAATTATTCACATATAAAAAAAATAGTAGAAGATAGAACAAACAAGAGTAACATGACAAAGTACATGTTGTATGTAAATGATGTACACATGTAATTTCGGTATGAGACACATGAGACACACGTGAACACATGCAAAAGGGGCGTTTGGCATGTTTAAAGCTTGTGTAAACGCGTGTTGTAAGCATTGAATGTACTGTTAGCTGATGGGTACACTAAACGCGTAAAATTTTCTTTTTTGCGTCTATAGGCATCGTACTTTTATGCAAAATGATTGTGTTATCACGCAATCAGTCTCTAATGAGCTTGCTTTTGTATCTGATTTTTGTAATATGTATATAAGTACATATATACCGACAATGTGATACGACGGTGCTTAATAACGTGTTTGTCTGTTGTCTGCTCTATGGTCGGGTTGTTGTTGCTTTGACACATTCCCCATTTCCTTTCTCAATTTTATTTTGGTTTCTGCAGTTTTCGGTTCAACCAGGTTTCACCACAGAATTATCACCATCATTATTATTATTATAGTATTAGTAACATCATTATCATTATTTATCATTATTGTAAAATAATACATCAACTTGAAATACACAATAACAATACCAATAGTAAGCTGTTTATAGGTTTAAAAGTTCACTTGGACAAAACAATATAGACTTATTCCCGTTAAATGGTTGAGCTGGTCTGCTTAGGTACACACAATCACCTTTGTTCTTCTGACACGCTGTTAATGATATGTATATTGACATTTAACATACAGTTCAGGCGTGGTGTAAGTCTAACACATACTGCACTGTAAAAAAGTGAAAAGAAAATAAACACTTTTGGGGCCCTTTATAGCTTGCTGTTCAGTGTGAGCCAAGGCTCCATGTTGAAGACCGTACTTTGACCTATAATGGTTTACTTTTACAAATTGTAACTTGGTTAAAGAGTTGTCTCATTAAAACTCATACTGCATCTTCTTAAATCTACTTGTATTAAATATTAAGTGTTCGGAATAATGTTTGATATCTTAACATATTTCTTAGTAAGCACATAAAATGTACACATGTCTTGATTACAAACACTTAAAAATGTGATAAGATAAATATGAACATGGTACAGGACTGATCTTCAGATGGTGAGACAAATGTTAACGGGGGATAGCGTGCATTCGCCTAGCTAGCAAAGCGACTCTTCGACAGCCGATCTTATAAACTTTCCGCTTGCTGATTTAAAGGCTTCACGAGACCTATACTGTATTACTAATGACATGGTACACAAGTGATCGTCTGCGGGTGAGACCGATACAACAGGAGGATAATTAAATGTGTCACCGTCTTGCTAGCAAAGCGAGTCTTTTTGACAGCCTATAATCATAAACTTTCCGCTTGCTGAGTGAAAGGCTTCACGGGACCTATACTGTAAAACTATTGACATGGTACACGAGTGATCGTCTGCGGGTGAGACCGATACAACAGGAGGATAATTAAATGTGTCACCGTCTTGCTAGCAAAGCGAGTCTCTTCGACAGCCTATCATCATAAACTTTCCGCCTACCTAGTGATAGGCTTCACGAGACCTATACTGTATTTCTATTGACATGGTACACGACTGATCGTATCTGGCTGATTTATGAACTTACATACCAATAAATTATAATTTTTCTCTAGCCTTTGTACAAGCGAATTTGCCTATTCAGCAATTAAACTTTTTTTCATTGTATGTTGTTAAACAATAAATCAGTTTAAGGTTGATTTCATTTACAAAAATAAAATTAGGCATGAAACAAAAAGAATTTAAAAGTTGAATACATATGAGAGAACACGATACTAGTAATCATGGCTAGATAAACCTTTTTTATCGTTTAAATGACATAGCAAGACCAATGGCATCAAAACTGACATAGCGATGCTTATAAAAACACCAACTGTGCCATCACTAGATTTGAATACATGAAAACACTGTTAAAATCAGATTTGGAATTTTCCCTGCTCTTCGTACTTTTAAGAACAATTGGTTTAGTGTTTTTTTGCTAATCAAATTCGAAATGAAAAGGCAATGCAGGCATGTATATATATAGCAATTGAGCAAACAGAAATTCAAAAATCAAAATCAAATGCTGAAGTCCAGTGTTTTTTAAACATACAAGTAACGTAATTCAACGTGTGCAAAATGATGTAACGAAACGTCGTCTGCATGTAAGGCCACACCAATTTGATTCCTTGTTCGACGGACCCGCCCGCATCTATTTTTTTCAAAACAGAATTTTTTTATTTTTTTTATATTCCCGCTTCCCGCATCCGGAAATGTAATCATGCCCATTTCCCGCACCGTTTTTTTTTTGTAAATATTATAAAAAGAACAAAAAATCGGTTACTTTCCCCCTTACTTATATTCCCTATTAAAAAATGTTCGTTTTTAGAATAAAGTACAAAGAACTTCTGAAGGATTTGCCTTCAACTGCAATTATATTGTATGCTGGCGAAACAAAACTATCCATAGCTGCTGCATGTTTATGCACCTGTCCTGATTGATTGAGGGGCCTGTCGTTCAGCAGTTATCGTTTGTTGATGTTGTTCATTGGTATTTTCCCGTTTGGATAATACATGATATATAAATTAGATCGTTGGTTTTCCTCTTCGAATTGTGTACGCTAATAATTTTGGGGTCCTTTATAGCCTGCTGTTTGGTCTGTATCAAAGCCCTGTGTAAAAGGCCGTACTTTGACCTGTGTTTGTTACTATCAGGTTGAGAACAACCCTCCCTCACAAGGGGTCATTTTACTGATGTAGAAAAGAAAATAGAAATACCAAGGATTTGTATAGTTCTTCTATACAAAACCTTTGAAAACTTAGAATTTTGTACTCAAAAAGAGGAGAGTTACATCATATTTTAAACAACTTTTTCTAAAAAAGGGGTCCACTTATTTTGAATAATATTAAACTGTTAAAGTAAATGTGTTAACATGGTTAAAGTCCAGGAATATTACAAAATTCTTGGACATGTTTTGACCATTTAATACCAGATAGATATATAGTTCTTTGAAAAAATATGAGCCTTTTGTACAAACAAATATATTATAAATTATATTGATCCCTCATAAAACATGTAAAAGGGATATTTATAACATTAAGGGGTTGTCTCCAAACTGATTATGACTTGGAAGGAGAATTATCACATTGTCAGTCACACATACATAACCCAGATTTAATTATTTCTTGGTGAACAGGGAAAAAATACTTCAGAAATTAAAGAAATGTCAAAGTACAAGTGATAAATCAAGCTTTAATATTGTCAAAACCTACTATTTTATGTTTACAAAAAAAAATTATAATCGCTCGCCTTTACTTTTCAAGCTTCGCCTCAAAAATTTGCAAATTAAATATTTTTTTATTAAAATTTTCAAATCGCTCGCTCGCCCCAAATTTTGGAGTCCAAAAATCCGTAGAACAAGAAATTAAATTGGTGTGGCCTAACATTTTTGTTTGTTTGTGTATTTCACGGGTAAAAGTTTTAGAATAGCTGAATCGTAATGGTTGCGGAGTAATGTTAGGGAACGACCAATTAACTTCAAAAAGAGGGTATATACTTTTCCTAAAACAAAGTTAAACGGTTGCTCCATTAGTTTGAGTTCATCTATGTTCATTGTTGGTCACACTATTGTATTTGTTTCTTATGCATCGTCCTTGGATCCTTTTTCTTTTCACAGAAACCTTGTGTATAATGAGTAACACCACTAATTCAGCCCGACCAGAAAGCACATACGAGAAAGTAGTACATATTTAACACAAAATAGTTCCTCCGCATGTGTGTAACTTTCAAAATCTGTAGAATATTTATGTATTTTTGGGATCAAATGAAAGCTGAATGACTGGTGATCATTTAAGAACATGTTTTGACTTATAATTTTGAATATTCAAAAAAATGCACCAAATTTTAAAAAGAGGGTACATTTTGCCTGTTTGTCAGATCTGAAGTACCTGTTTTTGCTACATCCGAAGTTCCGGGAACCAGTTCGTTCTTATATGGTATTAAAGGTAAGTTGATTTTTTCAGTACATGACACCTTAACGTGTAGCTTTGAAATTGCAATGATTGCCACTTTATTTGAACTTAAAACAAAAGAGCTGTGCCTGCTGGTGAATTAAACAAAGAAAGCAATGGGGCCATGAATTAGTGGTGTACTTCCATTATGTTTCTATTGATTTGCAGAGAAGTAGAGCAAAATGTACACGACATTGCATGATATACGTTATAGGTTTTTCAGAGTTTTCAAATTACAGATGAAGTAAGACAAGTCGCAGGTGGAAATACGAGACGTGGGAACGGAAACAAAGTAAATTGTGACAAAAATTATAAAGTTACATTGAACTTTAAACAAAGAATAAAGAGGTGATATGTCTGCCTTGTTCTGGTTTATTATTAGGCAAAGTTATAATCAGAGCTTATAAATACTGAACGCACAATATATATAATGTTACAAAAATGTTCAGCACTTAAATTCTCGTTTCAGTCAAATTGTAAGTAAAATTATTTTTGGTCATGTTTGAACGACTTATTTCCTTTTTGTTGCAATAGTATGTTTTGCTGCAGTGCTTTCTATTCACTACTGAAATATTTTATAGCACAAAAACTGAAGTTAGAGAATATAAAACTTTATAAAATTAGAAATATTCCTCTCCGATAATACAGTTTTTCTCAACATCATTTTGACTTCTTCCTTGCTAAGGACTGGATTCTTTATAGAATGTTTGACTGCCTGATTTAATTTTAAACACTGACACGTGCTCTCGCTTTGAATGAATGAATACTTTATTTGCAAGAAGCATATATATGCTATGGCAAACGAAAATATATACAATATATGACATGACTTTGACCATGATCATTGTAGACTATTTACTTCCAGTGATTTTACATTTTACGTCTTTAGAATGTATATATACATGAACATTTAACCTTCGAAGTCTAGAGTGATGAATAATATTGCTGACTAAGCTATTTTTTTTAATAGATAATAAGATTTTTATATATTGTCGTCATCAAGATCAATAATCCTAAATAATTTAATAGACGAAAGTTCATCTTTTCACGATCAACAAAATAAACTGCTTGTTTTTATACACTTGATGTTGGGCAATTTTTGTATTCATACGTAATTTAGTTTTATTGTATATTAACCTTGGAATAAGACGTACGTCTATATCTTGCAAAACATAAAAAGAAGACAGTGGTCGTATTTGCATTCATGCCGCGTCTTCGTATTTTTAGTTTTATATTGAATAATTATTGGGAACTGATACCCAATGCGTTATTCTCTCGACCAACAAGTGTCACAGGGATCCAGTAAAATATATTGTACACCAGCAATGGCCGATTCACTGCTTGAGTTTAGATCTTTGGTAGCTTTAATGCCAAAAGGTAGTCCGAGATTACTCTGACGTCCAACGGCTGTTTTGCCAGACAAGCTGGGGTCCCACGGTCCAACGACTGTTTTGCTAGACAAGCTGTGGTACGGTCCAACGACTGTTTTGCCAGACAAGCTGTGGTCCGTGGTACCACAGCTTGTCTGGCAAAACAGTCGTTGGACCATGGGACCCCAGCTTGTCTGGCAAAACAGCCGTTGGACCGTCAGAGTAATCTCGGACTAGCTCGGGACCACAGCTTGTCTGGCAAAACAGTCGTTGGACCGTGGGACCCCAGCTTGTCTAGCAAAACAGCCGTTGGACTGTCAGAGTAATCTCGGACTAGCCAAAAGGGGGATGGATGAAGATATCAAATGGACACATACAATTCTGGCGTCAAAGAGATAACGACAAAATTAGGAAAAAAATGAAGAACTGATGGACAAATACATCTACAAAGCACTGCAAAGAAAATCAAGAACTTAACATAGAAAATCTCATCAGCATACTAGACTCGCCCCTGCTTTGATTCCTCTAACCACAACAATAAATCAATCATAAGTTAGCTGAGAAACAGTTAAAATTTACTGAATATCACAACAATAAAATATTGCGGTCATGTCACGTGAATTCAAATGTTGTGGTGAACAATTAATGGGTGTCAGCTACTTGTTGTACATCCGGTGTAACTTCCTATCGTGATGTCATCTTCAAAAATATATGTTTTCCTTAATCACTCATGAAACAGTCCTTTTGATTATATACCAAAAATTTTAGCAAGTGAAAGATACTGCAAACTTTGTAAAGATAAAGTGGAAGATGAAGTTCATTTTCTTTTATATTGTCCTCTATATAAAGACCTTCGAGAGAAGTTTGATATTTTTAATAACCTTAATAATGATGATGATATTAAATCAACGATTTATTTACTTAACCCAGTAAATCTGGTTGACACCAGACAAATATGTAATTATTTAAGTCAAGCTTTTGAACTTCGTAATAAAAATCTAATGTCAGTTGGTCTACCATAAGTATAATACTGTGTAATACTGTGATATTATATATATAATTAGTACTTGAAATGTTTCTTTATGTTGTATTTGCATAAATTGTCATGTTTAATGTGTTTGTATCTTGGAATACGCATTGTATCATATGTGCTTTGTCCAATAAAATATTTGAATTTGAATATTTATATGTATAAGTAGATGTATATAACAACATGTATCTGTCGTATATATCACTTGTTGAGTCAAATTTGTGTATTTTTGTACCGTTGGATGACTGTTTCTTTGACATAGACTAGTACAGTCCGGTTTTTTTTAACACGAGTGACTCATTGATGTCTTTAAATTGTGTTCCTTTGTGTAGGTAGATTTCTGTCCTCATAAACATACACAATGGAAGCACTGTTCTTTATCTTTTCTTTTCTTTTTGCTAAGCCTGTAGCGATTTTGTGTAATGAAAACAATAAGATAACTCTAACCTTTCTTTTCTATTCAATTCTTTATTTTTGGTTATCTTTAATGAAAATGAAAACTATGAAAACGCGTTACAAATGACCGTTCGTTTTCTCAATGGAAAGGCATATATTGATTTATGAATGAAATGACCATTCAGCTCTTATGCAATCCAATTCCATCAATGGGAATCTGATTATCGATCGGAAGATAATTTGCATTGATCTAATTTTCTCTGACGTATTCTAAATTTGCTTGGTTAGCAGTTCTTGAAACGAGGCTGATGACATCTTTGCTGATTCATGTTTTGAGAAGTAGGTCAAACTTAGATGAAAGTTGTTCACACGTTGACAATCCTTCCCTGTTTATTAATTTTCCTTACAATAATGAAAATTTTCCTTAAACGTGTTACTTTCATTGATTGGTAGAGGACATTTGTAGCTTACAGTACTATTTATAATCTCTAAACCTGTAGAATTCGTTTGCATGGCAATGCTCAAGTATAGTGACAATAATGAAATATTTCCTTAAACTTGTTACTGGAAACGCGTTTATCGATCGGTAGAGGACATTTGTGGATTACCATTTATAATCTCTAAACCTTGTATGTAGAATTCGTTTGCATCGCAATACTCCAGTTTAGTGACATCGATTAAAAATGCATCCTGATTTTATAGGTTTCATAAAATATACTACATAAAAAAAACCAATGTGATGATTGTCAATGAAACAACTCTTCACTAGAGAACAAAATCACACAGATATTAACAACTATAATAGGTCACCGTACGGCCTTCAACAATGAGCAAAGCAAATACCGCATAGAATAAACGTATTTACACTTTTGGTATTAAGATGTATTCTGCCTCCGAATGACCTTATATCACCTCCGAATAACCCTTTGACGTCAAGCAACAATAACTTTTTAGTTATGACGTCAAATGTTATGAATTATGATGTCAAAGTTTACGGGAACCTGTGTGATTATATGTAATGGCGGACAAATTTGCATACAGGGTAAATACGTCTATTGTCTGCATTGTGCTTAATTCATTGCTTGCTTGTATGCGCATATCCAAAGTAGGGCCAATTTCTTCTGTATTTCTTTTACTCGCACGCTCAAAATTCTAAAGTTGATTATAACCTATTGGCATTTGAGTTACTAAAGGAGGGACAAAAGATACCAGAGGGAGATTCAAACTCATAGATAGAAAATAAATTGACAACGCCATGGCTAAAAATAACAAGACTAACAGACAAAGAATAATACAGAAGACACAACATAGAAAACTAAAGACTAAGCAACACGAACCCCAACAAAAACTTGGGGTGATCTCAGGTCTCCGGAAGGGTAAGCAGATCCTGCTCAACTTGTGTTTCAATAATAACAATTGATACTTTACACATCTTTTGGTCAAAAACTATATATTAAAAAGGTAATTTTTACATTTCAAGTTGATCCGTCTTATAACGTTACAGGACATGTCATTTTGGTCCGTCATGAAAACCATCTTGATCCATTATCGTAACCTCACAGACCGAGCGTGTTATTCATAATGATCCGTCATTATATAAAAATACGAATTATGTGTCGTTTTAACTCATCGTTATAACCTTACAGACAGAACGTGTCATTTTGATCCATCGTTATAACCTTACAGACAGAATGTGTCATTTTGATCCTTCATTATAACCTTACTGACAGAACGTGTCATTTTGACCCGTCATTATAACCTTACAGACAGAACGTGTCATTTTGATTCGTCATTATAACCTTACAGACAGAATGTGTCATTTTGATCCATCGTTATAACCTTACTGACAGAACGTGTCATTTTGATCCATCGTTATAACCTTACTGACATAACCTTACAGACAGAACGTGTCATTTTGATTCGTCATTATAACCTTACAGACAGAACGTGTCATTTTGATCCATCGTTATAACCTTACTGACAGAACGTGTCATTTTGACCCGTCATTATAACCTTACAGACAGAACGTGTCATTTTGATTCGTCATTATAACCTTACAGACAGAATGTGTCATTTTGATCCATCGTTATAACCTTACTGACAGAACGTGTCATTTTGATTCGTCATCATAACCTTACAGACAGAATGTGTCATTTTGATCCATCGTTTTAACCTTACTGACAGAACGTGTCATTTTGACCCGTCATTATAACCTTACAGACAGAACGTGTCATTTTGATTCGTCATTATAACCTTACAGACAGAACGTGTCATTTTGACCCATCATTATAACCTTAAAAACATAACGTGTCATTTTGATCCGCCATATAACCTTACAGACGGCCAGATTAAAAATTCTTATCGAGCTTTAAAACACATTAATCAAAGTAGAAATGGCATTATTTTTATTTTGAAAGACATATATGTAACAATCACTAAAATATTAATCCTTTACTATCTCTTTTATTATGCTGACTTTGCATTCTTACGATTTGATTATACTATGACTGACTGGACTTTAACATACGGTCATTTATAATCAATTTATTCAAGGTCAAAGTCCACTACAGCAATTGTTTGCAATCAATTAATTAAAGGTCAAAGTCCAGTACAGCAATTGTTTGCCTTACTTTGTGGTAACACGCCAAGCTAAGAGGATCAGTAAGAGTTGACATGCAACATAGATGATACGATCTTCCTTGATATACAGTGAAACCTGTTTAAACTGAACCTCTTCGGGACTTCAGCTTTTGTTCGGTTTTGGCCAATGTTCGGTTTTATCAGGTCCGCAACGCACATAATTTCATATGACGGTGCTTACGAACATGTTTGGTTTATATAGTTTTTCGATTTATGCAGGATTCGGTTTGGCCAGGTTTCACTGTATATAATCACTTCAACTATTATTGATCTAGGGGTTAGTATGTTAGGTTGTGTTTGAATGGTCATTGGTCTTTTAATCGTCATACAAAAATTGGCATCGCTATGCTCGGCGCTATATTTGCCATTTCGGTCAATTACGTCACCACTCTGCTATTCTCTGACTGTTGGTGTCAATTTTAGGTTAAGTTATGTTTTTGGGGATTTTGGTCACTAAATTGCATAAATAACCGAACATATCGATTGTAAAATATATATCTTTTTCCGTAAACAATCGTGTTAAATGATAGGAAATCACTCAGTGATTCCCAACAAATACTTGGAAGGTTGCATGATATACTTGACACTGGACTTAAAATAAGCGACAATAAAATCAATCAGTTAATCAACGCCTGCATAAATATTACTGTTTTACCACTTTATATATGATGTTTAATATGTTAATTTTTCTATTGTGTATATTGTATTGTATTGTTTCTATATGCCTTCAACCCCCAGGGGTATAAATGTGCATTTCATTAATAAATAAATAAATAAATAAATAATAATGAAATTTATAGGCTAATTTGTATGAAATTGTATCATATACAAACATGTAGCAAACAGCTTCGGTTAGCCTCGCTTCAAATAATTAATATTCATTTGTCAAATATATAATACAGCTGATACAGCAATTTTACGAACTTAATAAGAAACTGTATCTGACTACCGGCTATATAATTAACAATCATTCAATTTTCTGATCTACAAACGCAACAACGACCAAAACATTCTAAATATAAAACAAACCGTGAATTGTATCCGGGCTGTTAGTTAAAAAACCTTGAATAGCAATTACGTCTGTTTACCGTGTTGATTGCTTGTAAAAATCGATTTCAATCAGTCTTTTGAGATTCTCTACTCAGCCAATTTAACTATTTATCAGCCAAATTTTCTAATCTTACGACATAATTGCAGTTTTTCATTACACATTTTATTTCTCTATTGACAGGAATCAGTTTTTTGTGTATTGATTTTGTGAGTTTTTTCTTCATTATACAGGTTTTGAATGATGTTATCTAATGGAAATCTTTTGGCTTGTTCTGGTCTTTGTTTGTATGTTACAACGTCTGACAGGGTAGATAAAAAACGGACAAATCTGATTATGTTAAATCTTATGTATTATATTGATTCGAAGGTTCTTGTCTATGTTAAATCTTATATATTTTATTGACTCGAAGGCCCTTCCTACCATTAAAAAACTTCTATTTTTAGTTAAATTCAATGTAATTGATCGCATTGGAATAATGCACTTGTGCGAGGGAAGTGTGCACTAGTCTTTTGGTGGCATCAGTCGTGCTACTCATTGTACAAACCTTGATTATAACTTTATAACTTCAAAATGGATCACGGTGTTCAAATGATCAAAGCAGTTATTGGGTGTATAACTGCGCTCATGGCAGGGTACGTTCAGCTCCGATATTAACACACTATAATTGACTATGTTTCTGCCGAAGACCAGTTTTTCTCTTTGGCTTCCTAAATTGATAGCTATTAAACAGCCATTGGTGCTGAAATTGGCGTAAAACAACGCGTCAATCAGTGAATTAATAAAACAGAGAATGAAAACAACAACCCGTCTAAAGAGCAGAAATCAGACCAAGGCCACCAATTGTGCAAACACATTTGTATTCACTCATATCGCTTGGATAGTTTTGCGGTGATTCGTATTTTGTACCATATATAGCTTTTGTTGAAATCATCGGCAATAACCTCACGATACGAAATTCAGATTTATACTCGAGTTGCATTCCCATATGTTCCATTGTACAGCAATAAGTTAATTTATGTAATTGAATAATAATTTTCATCGACCTTGGGCTTATTGATTAATAAACTGATGGCATCTTAACGTTAACGGTAAATATCATTACATGCCGAAATCATATTAATGATATTTAAATGTACTTTCCATCGTGCAAAACCAAATGGCTGAATCGGATCGTTTAACGTGCTTCATCACAAAGTTACAGTCAGAAGAGAGATATATCGCAATAACCAAACTTACTATAACGATTAAAGCGAAACAGAATTGCTCTTGCTCGTATAACTGATAAGAACTTAGTGAAGAAGCAAGTACACTTTTTTTTATTTCTTTAGTTTGTCAACACATTTCACTGAACTAGTGGCGAATCCATCATTTATTAGAGGTGGGCGTAGTTCAATAACAATGTAGTTATACCATGGGGCACATTTTGTGGACAATTGTTAGGTAAGGAATAATACATTTTCCAATCAGAGGTTGTGTACTCTCTCTACTAACTGCTTCCTCCCTACCCTTTGAATACGCCACTGAAAAGTCCAACATCCAGACCACAACCGAGCTCGCTCCAATAGACCACAAAGGCAGCGACATGGGCCTTTTGACAAAAATCACGTGCATACTAGGTGGTGTGACGTAAACGAGAAAAGGACAATAATATTTTTTTTTAAAACAATCATTTCAGAAAGGACATGTAGAGGACGACATTGTGGTATGTAACAATTAACAAATATCTATACTACATGTCAATCTCGATGTCGTCCTAACTTTCACGTGATAAAAGTTTTGAAAAAAATTCTTTAAAATAGCACGAACCATAAATTATTTGTTTGAATATACATTTGAACATGATTAATTAGAGATTTTAATATAAAACATAGACCATTCAGTGCAAAGTCAGAAACAAGCACATTGTTTTTTTCGTTTTAGTTTAAAAAAAAAAAAAATCTTATTCCGATAAAACATGGGGCACACGTGATTGAAATCACAATAATTAAACTTGCAACGTCACTGTTATTTTTATTGACGATAGCGATTCTCATTGGATGTTTTTCCAAGAAAATTTATTAGAAAGTTAAATAAGATTTTAGAAACAATGAATCTACAAGCTGGTTTTTTTCAGAACGCTTCCGCTTCATCAAATCAAAATGGTCGCCTTTCGAAAACTTCTTAAATGTCCGATTGATCATTCGAACAAAAAAAGTTCATAAATCTTTAATAATTCTTTCATGTTATTCTAGATATATTCACATAAACGATCGGTGTTAAGATATTGATAAATTTATTAGTTTAAACAAATGTATTTATAGTGGATTGGGAAACAAGTTTTGCAATTTATATTAATCCCTTTCCACTTTGCGGATTTATTGCATACCTTTATTATATGTTGAGCAGAATCTGCTCAGCCTTTCGGATCACACGAGATCACCCCGGTTGTGGAGTTCGTGTTGTTTAGTCTTTAGTTTGTTTGTTGTGTTGTGTGCTACTGTTTGTTGTGTTGTGTGCTACTGTGTGTTGTGTTGTGTGCTACTGGTTGTTGTGTTGTGTGCTACTGGTTGTTGTGTTGTGTGCTACTGTGTGTTGTGTGCTACTGTGTGTTGTGTTGTTTTGTTGTGTGCTACTGGTTGTTGTGTTGTGTGCTACTGTGTGTTGTGTTGTGTGCTACTGTTTGTTGTGTTGTGTGCTACCGTGTGTTGTGTTTTGTGCTACTGTGTGTTGTGATGTGTGCTACTGTTTGTTGTGTTGTGTGCTACTGTTTGTTGTGTTGTGTGCTACTGTGTGTTGTGTTTTGTGCTACTGTTTGTTGTGATGTGTGCTACTGTGTGTTGTGTGCTACTGTTTGTTGTGTTGTGTGCTACTGGTTGTTGTGTTGTGTGCTGCTGTTTGTTGTGTTGTGTGCTGCTGTTTGTTGTGTTGTGTGCTAGTGTTTGTTGTTATTTGTTTGTTTTTCTTTTTTTGTCATGACATTGTCAGTTTATTTCCGACTTATGAGTTTGAATATCTTTTGACATTTAACGCCTACCATGGTAAAATGACATAAGTTCCATGATGTTTTGGAATAAGAACTATGCCTATTTTGTCATTCAAAGCTATAAAAAGCGCCAAATTAGAACAATCACTTCTCAAAAAGACAACAATATTAAACTGAACTATAACTGAAGCAAACAATTAGAAGATACCTGATTTTCGACATAAACGTGACAATGTGGTTGTTTCTTATTTCGCACTAAATAGTCCATTTTTTTTAAATTATTTTAAAGTATCTAATTCATCATGCATAATCAACAAATATATTAATGATTCAAACTGTTTTAAAAGTTGTTTTTATTTTGTTGTTTTTTCCCACTTTCATAACACGTGCTATTTTGGGACGATATAGATCTTGACATGTGGTCTAGATACATGTACAGTGAAACCTGACCAAACTGAATCCTGCATAAACCAAAAAAATGTCTAAACCAAACATGTTCGTAAGCACCGTCATATCAAATTGTATATGTTGTGAGCCTGGTAAAACCGAACATCAGCCAAAACCGAACAAAATCATAAGTCCCGAAGAGGTTCGGTTTAAACAGGTTTCACTGTATTTGTTAATTGTAAACATGACAGATTTATGTCGTGGTTAGTTTTCACGTTTGAATTGTTATAACTTGCTATGCGTTATGGGTTTTGCATATTGTTGAAGGTCGAACGTTGCCCTATAGTTGCTAGCCTTCTACATCACTTGGACTCTGGTGAACAGTTGTCTAATTGGCAATAATAAATCATATTTTTATATTACTGATCTTTGCGAGAGTTTTCTAGTTTTTCTATTGAATTGAGCTTTTCGTTCATTATCAAAATAAATTCTGAATGCAATTAAAAAAAAAGTTTTCATTTTAGTTTTGTGCCGTTAGTTTGTTGTCTCCTTCGATTGAAGTTACATAACATATCCTTCCATTCATAAATAACAAAACAGCTGCTATAAACAGCCATCTGTTTTATTACGTCATTTCTTGTTCCTGTAATTTCCACTTTAAAATCAATACGAGATAATCATCAAGCTGTCTATTATCCTTATCCAGTGCAGATAGTGTATTATAAATTCGTCTTTGAACGGGGTCAGTTCTATTTTTATTTTACGTATCTGGAATACTTTCACAGTTGATTCGGTGTGCGAGCCCTTTAGGTTACATATATTGTTGCATATTAAATGACATATTAATTTTAAGCGAATACAAAACATTCTGAATGTGCCAGTGGTTGTCGTTGGTTCATATCCGTCATCAGAGGCGAAATTAGGGGAATCACCCGTACCCTTATATAGCTTTATATATATGTTTTTATTCAGTTTGTCACAAATAAGTTTATATGACATAAAGATGCTATTATAAACTATTACAAGTACAGTGAAACCTTTTTAAACCGAACATTATCGGGACTTAAGTTTTGGCTGATGTTCGGTTCTATCAGGTTCACAACGCATACAATTTGATATGACGGTGATTAAGAACATGTTCGGTTAAGACAGGTTTTCGGTTTATGCAGAATTCGATTTAATAAGGTTACACTATCACTCCAAATGTTACTTGTCTTGTCATGGTCCCTTATTTCAAAGTTGGTCATACTTATATTTGTTTTTCTTCCGTAAACTGTTTTGTTTTTAATCATTCCGTTTAAAAGCTTTTTAGTTTACTCATCCTTCAGTTTGATGCCTTTTATTTACACGATTTGTGTTATTGTTATTGTTGAAGGCCGTATGGTAACCTATGATTGATTTATTCGTCTTCATTTGAACTTCGGTTGATACGGTTGAGGGGCCTGATGGGTTATTTCGTTCTTTTCGATCGGCGCATTTTCGCTATCGTGATCCGTTTTTCTACAGATTTTTTTTATATTTTAAAATTTTCGTGATCCGTGATTGACAAAAAAATCAACTCGTGAATCGTGATGAGAACACCCCATCAGGCCCCTCACGGTTGTCTCCACATCTCCTTAATTTTTGTCGAGCCTGCAACTTTTGTTGCAGAAAGCTCGACATAGAGATAATGATCCGGCGGCGGCGGCGGCGGCGGCGGCGGTGTTAGCTAACTTCTTAAAAGCTTTATATTTTAGAAGGTGGAAGACCTGGATGCTTCATACTTTGTATATAGATGCCTCATGTTACGAAGTTTCCGTCAGTCACATGTCCAATGTCCTTGACCTCATTTTCATGGTTCAGTGACCACTTGAAAAAAAAGTTCAAATTTTTTGTAATGTTGAATTCTCTCTTATTATAAGTAATAGGATAACTATATTTGATATGTGCCTACCTTGCAAGGTACTCATGTCTGTCAGACAGTTTTCACTTGACCTCGACCTCATTTTATGGATCAGTGAACAAGGTTAAGTTTTGGTGGTCAAGTCCATATCTCGGATACTATAAGCAATAGGGCTAGTATATTTGGTGTATGGAAGGACTGTAAGGTGTACATGTCCAACTGGCAGGTGTCATCTGACCTTGACCTCATTTTCATGGTTCACTGGTTATAGTTAAATTTTTGTGTTTTGGTCTGGTTTTTTCATACTATATGCAATAGGTCTACTATATTTATTATATGGAATGATTGTTAGGTGTACATGTCTAGCGGGCAGATGTCATGTGACCTTGACCTCATTTTCATGGTTCAGTTGTTATAGTTAGTTTTTTTTTGTGTTTTGGTCTGTTTTATTCATACTATATGCAATAGGTCTACTATATTTATTATATGGAATGATTGTAAGGTGTACATGTCTAGCGGGCAGATGTCATGTGACCTTGACCTCATTTACATGGTTCAGTGGTCAAAGTTAAGTTTTTGAGTTTTGGTCTTTTTATCTAATACTATATGCCATAGGTCAACTATATTTGGTGTATGGATATATTTTATGATCTTTATGTCAGTAGCGCAGGTTTCTTTTGACCCTGACCTCATTTTCACGGTTCATTGCACAGTGTTAAGTTTTTGTGTTTTGGTCTATTTTTCTTAAACTATAAGTAATAGGTCAACTATATATGTTGTATAGAAGCATTTTTAGCTGTACATGTCTGCCTGGCATGGTTCATCTGACCTTGACCTCATTTTCATGGTTCATTGGTGTTTGTTTAGTTATCTTGGTTAATGTTAAGTTTATGAGACAGTTGTAATAAAGCTTTATACTTAGGACTATCAACATAATATCAATGATTAGTATAGAAGGCGAGACATTTCAGCGTGTGCACTCTTGTTTAAAAGTTTGCCTCAAAACAATCTGATCTCTACATGACTGTCATAGTAACTTTGTTCACTCCAACAAAAGCAAGAATCTATTTTAATTAGATTAGTTTTGATTTTGTTTTCGATTTACTTCTAGTTAGTTGTTCGTTTTCATTGTATGAGGGCCCTCATGGGGTTTTTGATTATGTGATTACTTGGCCGTTTTTTTAATGATTATTTGATTATTAAGCCAAATATTTCATAATTATTTGATTACCTAGGACTGTATTTTTAGTTTATGATTATTTGATTACTAAATATAAGCAAATATTTAATGATTATGTGATTATATTGGCAAAAAAATGGTGATTATGTGATTACTAGGACCCCCCCCCCTCCCCCCATGAGGGGCCTCTTGTATGGACAATAATGTTTTTGCGCATCAAAAACGTTATTATTATGTCCTTATAAGGTTTAAGATCAAACGGTTTATTGACTTTTATCTGTTTATTTATAAAAAACATACGAAATTAAAACTATTTCTAACAGATAGTAAATTAAAAATAGCCAGATCTGTTCCGGTGGTCGGATAATGTTTCTTAATTTAGTAAGTCGGAAATAACAACTTGTTCATATCAAAAGGTCAATAACTACAAATATGTTAATTTTTCTCATTCTTTACCTTGATCGTAAGAAATGATCCCTTTATGTCAGTAAATGATGTCAAAATTCTTAAAATGGAACCAGAAATGCTAAACTTGAGCTGCATGTCTGCGTTAACTCTTATAGGTGTGAATTAAAGACGCAACGGATATATGTACATGTATATAACCGGTCTTTTTGGTCTGATCAGTTTGAAAAGATCGAGCACGACTGTATTTCTATATAAATTTGAAGTTTTAATTTTATATTTTTTGCAACATATCCATTACTGTACAGCACTGATAGTCTATCAACAGCGATATCTTCTCAACTGCATCATTGTTTGTACATACATGAAATACGCTTCACTGGAATATATGTAAAGAGGTTAAGATGATACTGGCTTTAAGAATCATATTCAAAACAGTGTAGCTGTGGCCATTGATTGGCAACCTTAAATTATCCCATTGACTGGGGCAGATTATGTGAACGTTTGTCTGTAACAACCGCTGCTCACTATGTACTTGTTAAAGGTACTTAAACTGTGGGTTACAAAAGGTTCTCAACACCTAAATAAAGAAATTAGAAAAACTAATCAGGAATAACTCGATGTTTTGATTTATATCAATAATATAAATCAAAACATAAAGTTATTCCTGATTAATTTTTCGAACTATTTTTATATTAAAGGCGTTAAGAACCTTTGGTGACCCCACAGTTTAAATTCTATAATAAGTAAGTAGTTAGCAGTTGTCGTTACAGACACACGTTCACCTAATCTGCCCCAGTCAATGGGATAATTTAAGGTTGTCAATCAATGGCCACAGCTACACTGTTTTGAATATGATTCTAAAAAACTAGATTTGCCTTAAACAATTGTCGAGTTAAGATCAGCATGCTGTGGTTTGATTCCTTTATATCAGAACTAGTGCCATACAACTTTTCAAATATGGAACGTAGTACACTTAATGGTTTAATAGCTACGCCACTCATCCTCATTTTATAAATTATTTCGTAATATCGTGTGCCGTTAAGAAAGATTACATTGATATCTGTGCGTTAAGAACCCTTGCAACAACTATTTAAGGGGTGCGGAACGTACAGATAAGGTAATAGGTAACAGGTGAATATACTATTGGTATCGGTAGCGGACTCGACCCGGAACTTCTTCATTATTGGCAATATTAATTACGTGGAAAACAAAAGGGCCTTGAGTGGTGTAATTTTTAATCTACACCTTTGTACTATATTAGTATAAATAAAGTTGAATTCTGTGATTCGTCGTTTTTACGTGATGACGGCTGACAAATTGGACTCGTAATTTTAGTATTATAGATTTCAAATTTGTTCTCATCCTAAACATGCATTAAGTATTTTTCACTGGATGTTGAGCAGCAACAACAATAAATGAATCTGCAAATATACATCAACAGCTGTTATTTTACTTATTATAACTTGCATATACCAGTGGCGAATCCAGAGAGGTGTACAGAGGAGGTGTACGTCCTGTTCCTATTTTAATCGCCAAAAATTAAAAAATAAACGTGTCATGATTTTCACAATTTATTGACTTTTTAGTATAAAATCGTTTCAAGAAACATTTAGCCTCGCCCCGCTCGGCAGTATATATTCAGTTTTATGAATTTACGCCCCTATCTCAAATCCTAGAACCGCCCCACGATGCTGATTTTGACCCAGTAAGAATACCTGGAATGGCGCGCCTCAGGGCCGCTTAGCACAACAAATGACATAACTGTTCATTTGTCAAATGCATGTAAATGTCGTTACGTCATCACGAAAAAAGATAAAATGAATGATTTGCTAGAGTTGTTATTTTCTCTGATATAACACAACTGTTTTATCTGGCGTTTAGGAGAATATATAAATGTATATGTGTTACATTGAAATAATGATAATAAAAGTAAAAGACATTAGGCGTTTTTGGTTTGACAAATGTTTTATGTTTTAAGTACAGTACAAAATAAAGTTTGAACTGGAACAGCCTCAACTTATTTCTTCTCAACAAATACATCTTGAAGAATACATGCACATGCTTTCATCAGCAAAAGACAAGTATATATTTATACATCAATTACCACATCTACAAATATTTTGAATGTCATTGGTCAGTTATAATTGTGTTCCTTAGTTAAAACTGCAATAGACAATGTTACCTACATGACTGTGTAGTCGGTATTTTCTGATAACAGTTATTTGTGTAGCATCCTTGCTTAGCTAGTTTGTACTGGTGTTGGTTGTTAGCATCTTTGTTATATGGTCTATAGTTAAGGGAGCTACCATTTGATTTTTATGGGGGGGGGGGGGGGGGTGGCTAGGATGAAATTTGAAAAAAATAGGCAGGACAGGAGTTTTGAGTAAAAAAAAAGGCAGGATGAGAGACTTACAAAAAAAAAAGTCAGGACGACAATTTAGGTAAAAAAAAGTCAGGATAAACTAAAAAAAAAAAGGCAGGACCGAACAGAGTGAAAAATAAAAAGGCAGGACAGAGTATACAGCTAAAAAAAATCCAGGACAAAATTTTTCATCCTAGCCCCTCCATAAAAATCAAATGGTAGCTCCCTAATAGTTGTCTAATTTTTGCAATCATACCACATCTCTTTTATTTTTATAACTAGCCTACTTCTTCTCTCACAAATTGGGTAATTATACAATCCTACGATCCAATGCTAATCCATCCTTAATGTGTGTGTCGAATCAATCAATTGTTGTCTTAAGGAATGATTTTAAGATTTTGACTACAACTGGATGGTGTTGAGTTTTTATTCCGTATTACATCCATGGTTTTTAAACTTTTGAGCATGGATGATGAGTGCCCTCATGGGGTTTTTGATTATGTGATTACTTGGCCGTTTTTTTAATGATTATTTGATTATTAAGCCAAATATTTCATGATTATTTGATTACCTAGGACTGTATTTTTAGTTTATGATTATTTGATTACTAAAGATAAGCAAATATTTAATGATTATGTGATTATATTGGCAAAAAAATGGTGATTATGTGATTACTAGGACCCCCCCCCCCCCCCATGAGGGGCATCGATGATCATGAGGAAGATATACTCTATACAAATGCATCAGACATACGAAATTTATAAAGTGCTATTTTCATTTACTGTCACTAGGTCGATACAACTGATGGTGGTCCCAGAGAGTATCACCAGCCCAGTACATGTTGGCAGTGTTTCGGTATTGCCATAGTTTAAACATGTTGTTCGAAAATTTTCCGTTGTTGAATTAAGAATATACTTAGAAACTAAACTTTCAACTTCCTCTAGCCTATTCAAAATCCAGTTGGTACATATAAAAAGTGGAAGAAAATAATGTACTGTAGCATCAATAATTACCAATCAAATCAAAGAAAGACAGAAAGCATGCCAATGGTATAGTCAAACAGATAAATACGGATGGTCAAAAAGCAGTCCACAAAACACTACGCATAACACATGTGCTCCGGAAAGGTCGGACGTTCCAGCTCCAACATTAACATCCGCCGTGTTCCTCTTGATAAAGTACTATGGTAATTTGTAGCGAATCTTTTTGATTTAAGTATACGGATGAATATAATTCTGTAACAATATAAATAAGAAGATGTTGTATGATTACCAACGAGAAAACTATCCACCAGAGACCAATGACGTAGACACTGGCATTTATAGACACCCTTGCGGCCTTTGACACTATTTAAAACCCATACCACATGGCAAGCTATAAATGGACCAGTATACATGTAATAGATAACAAGAAAAGAGAGAAAAACTGAGTGTTGCCAAATCCTTGTGGTCAAAGCTTGGACACATGCTCTGTATTCTTCCCAGATTGGCTTGTTGAACGAACACTACATTACTGTTAATTATAGTTGTTCTAAATTAATATTCTAAAAGTACATGTCTATACAGATACTTCTTTTGGAAATCAAAATAGGATTATAATTTGAAAAGAAAAACTCGTCACAATTACCAGGCTTTAAGTGTGTGTACGGCAGACGCGTCACGCTCGAATACAAAACGATAAATGGCAAAATGAAGTACGAAGGTGAAGAGCATTGAGGGCAGAGAAAATTCCGAAAGAATTTGTCAAATACAGCTATTGTATTTCGTCAAATTACACAGTGGCTTTACTTAGCACCGACAGTTGGCCATGATGTCTGTTTTGCAGTGGCAACCATTTGACAATGCAATGTTTTTTTCTTTTTCTTGGCTTTGGTTGATCTGTTGGACTTCATTCGTTGTCTAAGTTACACTATACTGTCACGCTGTGTTCCTCTTCACAATATATCTTCTGTTTAAATTGCAGACTGGCAGAAAGTTAGCATATTTCAATGCAATGTTAGTTCTCTTTTGCCTAGCTTGGATTTAAATATATTGCAGACGTAATTCAACGTTAAAAATAACAATTATGGAATTTTATTTTCCCTACATTTTTAAAGCCTTGTAATACTTCGTTACGTATCATATGTTTGCGTGCCTGAAGTTAGCATTGCCACCCTGATGTACCTAAATGTTGGTCAAATAAAAATATTGTATTGATTTGTATCATAATTATTGTTCATATTTTCTCCATATAATCTCGCCCAAGACCATTTATTGTTAAAATAACTAGTTATAAACAGTCAACATCGATTGAAACTTAACATTAAATTTAGTTAAAGGGCCCGAGTTACAATTTCTATAATAGTCGGATTGCACAATATATTTTTAATTATATATCTGTATGTCCTGTACGATCATAACTTTTCACTATATCAAAACCAGTTGTCAAATATGTCTTCTAATGTCAATCTGCTGTACAAAAATTTATTAATTTTATATTCAGTACAGTATCTATATTTCCAAAAGTAATTATTTCGTCCACATATTCAATAATCACGACAAAGTGGTTAAATTCAATCATGTATTGATCTACAGTCAGCAAATAATGGTTTTTGCATTGATTTTTTTCTTTCACTCAACGATTCCTGTATCCAAAACCACTTTGATCGTTTTCACAAACACACTGATGTGTATTTAGAGATACGCCTATAATTATTTAATGTAATATTTACCGTACATTGATCAGTCAAGGTCGTTTTTGTTTACACCTGTTTTGTGTATTGACACGTGCTGTTAAAAATTCTATCCAATGAAAGCAGTTGTATCAAACGTCTTCGGTTGAGTCTTTGTTCTCAACCGAACATTACACAAAAGTGGTATTTTCATTGGAGAATGTAAATTTCTATATGTTATATTTAAACTAAACACATGCATCTAAGCCGGCTTGTCTCCCAATCGTTACTACATAAATTTGGGAGGATAAATATTACAACAATTTTACAATGTTTGTTTGATATATATGTATTAAATTTTTAACGTTATTTGTGGAAGAATATTTGAATGATATATCTATATTAAATATGGATCGATCGGAAGGATACAGTCGGGATAAATTATTAATGTGTGAAAAAGATCTCAATTTAGGATTAACGCATACCCCATATACTGTTAATAATGGGAATATTTCGGATACTTTCGCATCCGTACGTAGTCTACGGACGCGAAATCAAAGGTAAGAAACCTTTACATTTGATGTGTGAACCCTTGAAGGACGTATCTGATTATTGTTAGTATGTAAAAGTGAGAAATAAATCTAACATGTATGTATTTATGTAGTCGATGAAATAACGATATGGTGGGAAATCTTTCACATACAATGTTGCATAATATCTAAATGTGCTTTAAATCTGTAAATTTTTGTTTTGTGATTCCTACATGTAACCACAAACTATCCAATTACAAGAAACAAAATTTGACAAACAAAAAGAAGTGATTTTTTAAATAGCAAGCTTGACATTTAAGTGACAAAAAAGTGAAACAAAGCTGATAGTTGGCATCATCGAACTTGAACAAAGTGTTTTTTGCAATCAGTTTCGTTTTACTATTTATTGATTTTGTCAGCTTTACGTACTACATGTACATTTAAAATTGTCATGTCCATGTAAAGAAAAACGTGTTTTATGTCTCAGTTTTAAGGGTATCCCTTAATTTCCTGGTCATTATATAAGATTTGTTTTTAAATCAATAGTTATAAGTACATCACGTTAAAGCCTTTTTTTCAATCGATCACTAGGATATGCAAAAATAAAATAAAATTGAAAATCAAATGCTCTTGAAATTAAGTAAAACAGCAAACGTTACGAAATAGATGATAACTTGAAGTTGTCCATTTGATTAATTGGTGTTTGCCTTACGTACAGTGACAGATATTTCACATGTTTCATGTATATACATGTAGGACCAAGAAAACAATTTGAACTTTTCTTCAGTCATTGTCAGTAAGCAAGCTATTCAAAATAGGTCGACTGGTATGGAAGGCGGTACATGTGGACCGGACGATAATAGTGGGATAGGGTCAACATTTTATTTTTAATTTTGCCTTGCAATGTTCATGCAGTCAAAATTCGTTAATTGCAAAGAAATATAAAAAAAATTGTTTATTCTGAAAGAGGATGGCACTCTTCCGATCTTAACACATTAAATTGTATGTAAAGGTCTCTCCTCCGGCTTAACCCACACGGATTCAAACATTTACATATTTCATACTAAACTGCTGACATAAACATGAAATACACAACATATAAATAAATTCTCAAGTTAATTTTAAAACTTAATGTAAAAAAAGTAAATCTTCACTTTTTGTATGTATTTAATTTTAAAATGTTGGCAAACGTACAGATTAACTAAGCTGTATCAGATTAAAAGTGTATTTAGGACTCGGTGTCCCAAATCTAGGTCACATTCCGTTTAGGGTCGAACTTGTCCAGATAACGCATCAGTTTTGGGTGGAATGAAAAAGATTAAGAAGAGATAATACTGGCAGGTCGATAGTTCCTAATACCTCAGTAAGATCGGGTCTCCCGGGAATAAATTTAAGAATATATCAAAGGACCAACATGTAACATTTGAAACAAACAAAAAAGATGTTTTGCTTTACCTATAACATGCATATATGGTTGTATATTGTACATATGAGTCTAATTTTTAAACTAAAAAAAAATAGTATATTTACGTCGTGTCAGCACACTCGGTGACGTTCATATTTTGTATCAAACAAATCTGTTGTCTGCTCTTTGATCGGGTTGTTGTTTCTTTGACACATTCCCAATTTCCATTCTCAATTTTATGTAACGTCGTAGTTCAGACCCATCACATTGAAAACACTTGTTTCAAGCATTAATGGCTTTCAAAAACTGAAGTAAATATAAACAATATGCATGTTACATGCTTTCTCTGTTTTAAGAATGACCAGTTTGTGAAGAATTGTTGCCAGGTCGATGTTTGATAGTATTTATTTATTTAATTACTTTCACTGATTTTCGATATTTTGATTGAAATATATATAGAAACAAGGAACTATATCAATAATTCAAATGTATAATTAATGGCGACAATTCTGTTAATGTTCCACGATACATGGATTATTTACAAATCCGTCCCTTCAAAGATTCTTGGATTACTGTCAATTAGATTCATTATAGCTTACATGATGTTATTAAAGCAGAAATTAGTATTTCTTGACGTAACGAATAAGTGACATAGGTGAATGATATGTTTTCCGCTGTGTTGTTTTCCCGTTGTCGATAAACATGATTAAAGAAGGGGAAAACACGACTTGATTCTAGTATTTCTTGACGTAAAAAATAACAGCACAGCGCATGTTTAACCCCGCCATATTTGCTTGTCCCAAGTCTGGAGTCTTTAATTTAGTCATGTTAGTGGTTGTCATTTGGTTGCCGTACATATTTTGTTATTCGTTAATTGTTGGTTGGCTTTTTACATATTTCAGGCCGTTATTGTTCTCTTTGTATTTAATTACGTCTGTCATTTTGGGCCTTTATTAGCCTATTTTACGGTATGGGTTTTGGTCATTGTTGAAGGCACTATGGTGACCTATAGTTGGCTACTTCTACGTCATTTGGTCTCATTGGCAATCATACCACATCTTCTTGATCTTCTCGTGTCGATAAAAATAGGGAAAACAAAAACATTTGTTATTGTCGATTTACCAGTTTACCGATGTTTTATGACATTTTAATCTTTCCGTATGGTGCAAAAGTAAACAATTTATATGACAAGTTTGCACTATCTTTACAGGACAATGACCTATTAAAATAGGTACGCGCTATAAAACTACATGTATGTTTACTGCGATGTAGGAAAATGTCTTCAAGTTGTCAGTTTGAAGTCCTGAAATAGTTGGTCTTTATTTTTCGTCAATTTAACCATCAAGCAATCAAATCAAATCAAATAAAAAATCTTGAAAAATCACTTATCAAATTATAGAGGGGCCTGATGGGTTATTTTCGTCCTTCGTGATTGGCGCTTTTTCGCTATCGTGATCTGTTTTTCTACAGATTTTTTTTTTATTTCTATATTTTCGTGATCCGTGGTCATGGGAATTTATTTTCTGTGAATCGTGATTGACAAAAAACTCAACTCGTGAATCGTGATGAGACCCCCTCCATCAGGCCCCTCATTATAAAATATAAACATTTCTATATTAAACCTAATTGCAACGTATTCCAATAGTGGAGTAGGATCTGCAAGTCACCCAAGTGTATCCAGGTTTTTGAAAATGGTTCCTTGGCTTAACGTTTGGTTAACTGTTGTGTGTCTCTTTAATGAAGCCATGTGTTGTGTGTTTTGTATTTAGACTTGTGTTTTTCATTGCTGTTTGCCGCTTTTATAATCTTCTTATCGTAACACTTATTTATCCGAAGCATTTCACCGAGCTTTCGGAGTCCAAAGATTGCAGAACAAACAATTGAAAAGGAATAAATTTACCTAGAATTTTATGAAATCATAGGGGGTGTTTAAAAAATAATTATAAGTCATGGGTCACTTTGCCTTGGGGATGGAAACCGGTTTTTATCAGTTTTCGCTAGAATTTATCAAATTGTTTTGTAATAAATAAGGACCCCTGCATTGATTATTGACAACATTGTTACTTTTTGTAAATAGGGATTGTTTGAAAATGAATTATTCTGTGTACAGTTACTTATATTTTAAATTCAATGACCATAATGATTTCCATTACAAAAAATTAAAAAAAAGAGGTCTTTACCTCAAATGCAAACATTGTACATTTTCTAATACAGTAGCGTATTTTAAGAGAACAGCAAAGACGGGAATAGAACTTTTTTAGTTCGTTAATACATTGTACGTACCCTCATTTGTCCATTAAAAAATATGAAGGATACCTACACAAAATGAAAGAAAACAGGAAACTGTCATTTGTTTCATTTAACGTGTTTAAGCTTTTGGCTAGAATTGATACAAGGAGGAATTTCTAAATATACCGTAGAAATGTATGATAAAAGACAGTGCAATACATTTACATGTCCTTATCGCTGGCGGTTTAATTTCTATATGGATTTGAAAAGTGTTTTATGAAAATACACCGACAGGAATAAATAAAAAAATCCCCTTTTCATGTGTTTTCCCCGGCCACAGAACTCTGTATTTTCAAATTCAGAGAAAAATCAAAACCATTTTTTTTTGCATATTATTATGAAACCCCGAATACCGCGGGAAAAAAAATTATTCTGCAGTTCCATAGAGAATTGTATGAAGCTTTACAACGCAGAAATAACGCGGAGAAAATAAATATTCTGCAGTTCCTTTGAAATTGTATGAAATTTACAACATTTTGTACAAATTAGCAATATCCTTGACTGTGACTTGATAAAATTGAATTTGTATGAAATTTACAAAGTAGCAATATCCTTGACTGTGACTTGACAGTAATACATTGACCTACATGTAATCTTAAGTGCAGTGTCCGCCAACTTGATGTATGGCCTTGTTTGTGTCAAGGATTGTTTGAAATGATAACATGAGGAAAATTTGTAGTGTAGGTATGATAATATTTAAGTACAATCACCCACATTCCCGCCCAGCAGTTTACAATCAAAAACATTATTTATGTTTGCATAATACATTGTAATATGAAACCCCAAATAACTAAAAAAATATAATGCATGCTCCAGTTCCAAGGAAAAGGAAAAGTTCATTCTCGCTAAGCCTCGACATGAAAGTCAAATGGTCTGTTTAAAATTCTTCATACAATTAACGCAAACTATCAACTTTTAGACAGCACAGCGAAGTGTGAATGTACATGGCATTTGGCATCTGTATGCTGTTCGAATACTGTAATCAACTATTCAGTATTATTGGGTGAAGGATTTACTTTGAAAGCCGATGACAAGATATATATACACACATATGCATTCTTTTCTAAATTAGTTACAGTGAAACCTGAATTAATCGAATCCTGCATAAACCGAAAAACTGTATAAACTAAACATGTTCTTCGTATTCTTAAATGATTTAAGCCATTATTCTCTATTCTTTATATTTTAGCGCCTCATTTTTCTCGATTTCTTTTCTCTCTCCATTGTCTGTAGTATTGGCAAGTGCTACTATATTCTGTAAATTAACCGCAACCAGACCCTCATGGTTCAACGTTGTGGTAAATACAGTAGGTTATTTCAAATCCGTTTTTTTTCTCTCGTAAATTTAGTCAAATTTCAAAAAACTTCTTTAGAACCACGGATAGGTAAAATTCATTTGTTGACATTGGTCGCTAAAATGAAAACATTTACAATAAGAAGCAAACAAATAAACAAATATATGTAACATTTTGACCTGGTATTATCTTGCAATAGAAAACATAGATATTGATTTCTTTATTTTCCTCCCGTACATATACTTAAGTGTGTGTATGACTCACCATATCTTTATTACAAGACAATGCAAAAACCCAATACGACCACTAGGAAGTAAATAATGTCCATAATGTTTGCAATAATAAGAAGATTAATGACAACCGAAGTATCTCAAGTTCAAGAGGGACAGAAGAAAAAGTCGATTATTCATCTTCAAAACAAATATTTGGCACTATCTATTGACGTCTCTTATGTTAGTGCAAAAAAGGAAAAATACCCAGGACGGAATTAGCCTTTTTTCAGAAACTAGAGGACTATGGGTAATCTCATTGTTCGTACACCAAAATGAAAATTACGTTTCGTCATTGGTTGAATTTCAATTGTTTAGAACGTTTTTAACCATTCACACACTTTGGTGTACGCTTTCAATATATTACCCAGAATGCATTAGATTCTGAAACGGCGAATTGAGATACACATTAATAAAGACGCTGAATCTACAACAACCTCTCCGCATCCGGGGATGAACTGTTGAATGTTTATATTTGTGTTATATTTCTTATTTGTAAATTGCATAATATATCTACAAGGTGTTTCAAACATATTTTGAAATTTTTAATTTACTTTATCAATAAGAAATATAACGCTTGTACTTTTCATATGTGTCATTTCCGTCTTTATCTCGTGTTTATACTGACTTTGTACTCTTTATTATTGATTTTGCCATCTTGAAGTAAGATGAAATTGATTATTACTTATTAAACCTTTAAGAAGACCTATGAAGTACATTTTATTGAATATAACTCTTCTCTCGATACATAATAATTTTCATTTAAGCTCTTTAATATACTGTTATGTCATATTGACCTACATGGAATTATATATTGTGAAAAACACTTAATAATCTTCCTTTATCGTCGTCATTGAAGCACAATAATGGTAGCTTGGGACAAATTAACATCTTGTGTATCAATATATTAAGTCTTAATATGATGTATATGTGACAGAAGACCGATTCCATTTATTGTAATTATAGTTTCCATATTTTGATCACGTGCAGGTATGATATAGGTGATATCCGCTGTGTCAGATGGTGCAATATACATCTGTATACTGCAGTTCGAACACTTCCTGTTGTCTACCAAACATAGTAACAAAGACATACAGTGAAACCTGTTTAAACAAAACCTTTTCGGGACTTAAGATTTTGCTCGGTTTCGGCCAATGTTCGGTTTTATCAGGTTCACAACGCACATAATATTTGATATGACAGTGCTTACGAACATGTTTGGTTTAGACAGGTTTTCGGTTACTACAGGATTCGGTTTAGTCAGGTTTCACTGTATTACTTTATTGAATAAGAGATAGTAATAAATGCCTTATTTTGCTGTATGTTACGTATTTCCTACGTATGCTGACATTATACATTTTGTGTTATTATGTTTTATGTTTCGCTAAAAATTACTTCGTTTTTGGTGGGTTTGTGGAAAAAATAGGGGGGAGGGGTCAGTTGGAATTGAGATGTAATAAACATTATTTTGAAAGAAATTATAGAAGATAAATCCCAAGGCCAGGCCGTTACAAAATTATGAAATCTTTGACTAAGGGAGCTACCATTTGATTTTTATGGGGGGGCTAGGATGAAATTTGAAAAAAATAGGCAGGACAGGAGTTTTGATTAAAAAAAAAGGCAGGATGAGACGCTTGCAAAAAAAAAAAAGTCAGGACGACAATTTAGGTAAAAAAAATGCAGGATAAACTAAAAAAAAAGGCAGGACCGAACAGAGTGAAAAATAAAAAGGCAGGACAGAGATTACAGCTAAAAAAATGCAGGACAAAATTTTTCATCCTAGCCCCCCCATAAAAATCAAATGGTAGCTCCCTAATTTTGTTGCAATATCAGACCGATATGCTTTTAAACCAAACCAAACCAACCGGAAGGCGATGTTTTTTGTGATATTTAACCCTGGCTTTTTCTTTCGTTTAAAACATGGTGGTTGCGTTCTGGCTTTCGTCCATTTGTACCTGTTCTGTAAAAAGTAAATTGTACCTTATAACGCGGCTATTAAACATGTTATAATGTATCATGGTTTAGGTTATTAAGGGAGCTACCATTTGATTTTTATGGGGGGGGGGCTAGGATGAAATTTGAAAAAAATAGGCAGGACAGGAGTTTTGAGTAAAAAAAAAAGGCAGGATGAGACACTTGCAAAAAAAAAAAGTCAGGACGACAATTTAGGTAGAAAAAATTCAGGATAAACTAAAAAAAAAAAGGCAGGACCGAACAGATTGAAAAATAAAAAGGCAGGACAGAGATTACAGCTAAAAAAAAATGCAGGACAAAATTTTTCATCCTAGCCCCCCCCCCCCCCCCCCCCCATAAAAATCAAATGGTAGCTCCCTAACAGAAAAAGTATGTTGTCGTCTGTTGACCTACTTAAAAAAAAAGATTTATTAGATGTGTCCCTGCATACAGCATTCTTGTTAAACTGTCATATACATGTGTTGCACATTGACATGACAAATATACCAAAGATAAATAAAAAAATATAGTACATTAACAATAAAACGCACTTAAAACATGCAGTAGCAATTGTATATAGGTTATTTCTTCAAAAGTACAAAACTGACAATTTCCACCTGCTCAGCGCGTGTTTCTGGGATTTTACGCTTGTGACTAAAATTATTGATCATAGCTCCAAATTATTACAGTTTGGGCGTAAAGAGGGGGATTAAAACAGAAAAATACACACTATCAATAGTCAACCTTCAGCGTGGAAAATATGTCCGCCATTCTTCACTTAAACGGATGCGTTCATTTCCGAGGCACCGGAAGTAAGGAATTTGATACGTTTCTGACTAACAATCTTTTATTCATTGGTATGTTTTATTTAAAAAGCACTTCAAACATTTGCCAGAGAGAAAAAAGGCAAAAACACAAGATAGTAAATTCCATTGAAGCTTCTTGTAAAAACTAATGGCCATCTAATCTTGTTAGTGTTTTTGAAACATATATCCAAATGCATGGTTTCTATGGGAACAATGCTTTGTCGACAGACTGTCACGGTCACAGTCATATCAATCGGTTTATAGAACTGTGTATAGACTAATTACATAAAGCAAACAAGTTGACATTAAAAGATTCTCTAGGCTATCCGACTAATACAGATTATAGAACTATCTGGAATCACAAAACATTGCACAAGCATATAACATATCTACAGATATTTCATAAGCATTTGAAAATATCTATTATACCCAAAAACCAGGTCTTAGTTTAAACCGTGTCTATTGAACAACGAAATTGCATCAGGGTTTTAAAATAAACATGAAATTTAACTTTAAAAGTTTGATTCGTTTTTGTTACCAATAAATAAGTTTATTAAATATAGGTATATGGTAATGCTTGGTATACTTTTACAAAGTCTTCACATGAGTCATTTGTACAAATAATTGAGTGGGTAGCCATTTTATTGGAAACTTTTGAAAAATAAATAAATTTAATTGAATAACTCTTTGTTGTTTATAAATGGTTAAACACCCATGCATGAATGTCATGTCATGCACCATGCAAAAATATAGCGTGACTTTTGACATGTTTGTCACAAAATTATTATAGAGACATGTATCATGCTTCAAAAGTTGCAAAAGTTGAGTCATCTACAAGAATTGATATCCTGATCGAATGACTATTGGAAGAGCTTTCTGCCCACAATATTTCATAGTATTTGTTTTAAAAATTCGGTTAAACACGCGATGGTTATTTCAACAAGCAAGCGGTTGCATCAGAATTGCCTGACTAACATTTCTAGGGTGTAGTCGTCTTTGATCATGACTATTTGATAAAAATAAAACACTTTTTTGTGATTTTTGTAATTCCATTATGGCTTGCGTACTTGTGTTATATTGTCATGTGTACTTGTGTACATTATTTTGTCATGTGTACATCGTCATGTTTGCATTTAGCTTAAGCTTTTGCATTTGAATATATCGTGTAATACTTGCCACTGGATAAAAAAGACACAATTATTCTAAATTAATATGTTAAGTACCTCGTAACAAAAAGAGGGAAACCCTTGAATATAACAATAAAACAAGCAAGCGGTTGCATCATGTGTACATTATAGTGCCATGTGTACATTATATTTCCATGTGTACATTATATTGCCATGTGTACATTATATTGCCATGTGTACATTATATTGCCATGTGTTCATTATATTGCCATGTGTACATTATAGTGCCATGTGTACATGAACATAGTCCTCATTGCATTAAGCTTTTGCTTAGGGATGTATCATATTGACTATGCTTGTAATACTTGCCACTGGGTAAAGAGGACACACTTATTCTAAATACACTACGCACCTCATGAAAACAGGTGAAAACCCTTGAATATATTTAAAAGAATGATTAAGTAATTTTCAAATTGTGACTTGGATGGATAGTTGCCTCGTTACCATATCTTCTTATTCATGTATCTATGTATATGCCATTTGCATTGACTATAGAAACTAGTATACTACAATGTATCGAATTTAAACTTTTGTATTCATAACGACCTCTGTGTTGGCGCTTTTGTCCTCCCTATAAATAAAAATCCCCCTAGAATTAAAATGATCAATCTTGTTTGCTACATATATATGACTCAGATGTTAAAATCCTGTCAAATTATTAATAATTCATACTTATTAACCCATAAATATTTCCTCTAGTTGATGTTTTTTTACACTTAATCATGTTGGCATTATTTTGCTTGTATAGGTCTACTGAATTTCTAATCAAAGATCATTAATATATATTAATATATTGTCAGAAACGTGTTATCTTTATACGTGCGGTTAAAACCAAATGAGCAGTTTTGACGCTTAATTGAAACTGGTTTTTTTTGGTATAACGTGGCTAATCATTCTTTTGAATTACCGCATAACATCAGCATTATTAAAAGGTTAGCATCTAAATGATACCGCAAATACCACAACATACACAGTGAATACGTTTGCAATTGGGAATTGGAATGTAAGTTTTAAATATCCAGTTCAATTCAATTTAAATGTGTGCCATTACACCATACATTTATAGTATGTGACGCAACTGAACAAATAAAATCAAGCAATTAAACAAGAACACAAATTTGGTTTCTCACTTGACAAAAATCAATATCTTTTTTGTAGTTTAATGGACGTTGTTTTGAACTCCTCTTAACCATCCTAGCAGCTGCGAACTTATAAATTTAATAGTTATATTTGCTATAAAAGGGACTTGTATGTTACTGTATCATTAATGTCATCATTAAAATGGTATGTAGACATGTAATTGTTCTGCCTTTGACAATCTTATGGATGCAATTTGTGCGAAATTCAGTTATTAATCTTTTTGGGGAAAGGCCTTTTAATAAAAGGGCCCTTGATTGGAATAACAACTATTCTTATTCTTATATAAGTTTGGAAAAAAATCAGGAGTATACATGATGAACTCAACTAAAACAAGAATTAATAGACTATTTGAAGCTTATAAGTACATTTGTACATCTTGATTACACGAAATCGTTGATGATTTTGTAGTATAAACAAGTGTTTATTTCTTATTCAACAATGATCAAAAGAAAATATATTAAATAATTTTGTATCTTTCTAAACCTAAATCAAATATAAGGAAATAAAAATTAAATTACGTATGCCTTTCACAGCTTTGATCGTCTGCTTTCAACATCCGGATGATGGAATTGATTGACTCAGATCAATACCAGTGACGTCATTCGTTCGCCTGCTAACTCAGCAATCTTTAACAACATGGACAAGGTGAAGGTCGGATTTTAAATCCTTTCATTACAAAACATAAATTTTTAATGTAGTTTTGTCAAGAGATTAAGGTAGAATTTGAGAGAAATAAATAGAATTTCCTTGGCCTCGTTGTCGGACAATCGATCAAGTTGACCAAGTCACGCCTGGGTTACACACCCACTAAACACATAACGTTCAAAGAACGTTGTGGATTGGTTCCTGTAAGGTTATTTCGGACCTTAACGTTTTACGAACGTTGTGAGAACGTTAAAATGAAACGTTACAATTCAACGTTCTAGAAACGTTTTGTTTTAACGTTGTGTGGAAGTTTCAGTTTGGTTATGTTACAAATAATACGTTGTAGAAACGTTTAATATTAGTTACTTTTTTAAGGTTACTTTACTAACATTCTTAAAACGTTCGAATAATGTTCCTCATTTTTTTGAAAAAATAATCTTTCCAAAAAAAAAATTAAAAAAAATCAAATTAATAGCAGAAAATGCAAGTTAGATGTTTGCCGTCTTGCATGTTAATCAAACCTTTATTTTGTTTCAGAAAGTGAATGCTGATAGTTTTTAAAACTAAAAAACCGACACTGCATTAAGAACAAAATAACTTTTTATTCCTTAAACATATAGATTGCTCGATTAAAAGTTAAAATTCATTATTCTCATTATTTATTATAACTTTTTTCATTCAACTTTAATTTGTGAAACATAATTAGCAATTATAACATGTATAATACATAATGATATTTGATACAGCCATTATGTTAATCAAGCATATTCTGATAAGGTTGACCTATAGAATGATGTTGACCAGATGTTGGACAAATTTCAAAGATAGTTGCTATGGTAATTAAGGTTATAGGAAATCTAAGTGTAATGGGATAGTCACTTTTGAGACTATTTCCTGTCGTGTATTTGTAAGAAAGCAGTGACAACAAAGAAAACAAAAGAGAAAATCGCATCATCTAAAGAGAAAGAAACATGTAAGTTGATTGTTACTTTAAACATTCTGATATACGTATATGATTATGAATGAAAATAGTAGTAACTACATGTTTTTTTAACCACAAATAAAACTTATTTTATTTCTGAAATCTTTGTTAAATGTGAAGATTGCATTTATAACCCTTATCAATGGAAAAGTGTATTTTCGAATCTTTCTTGTTACATACTGTTTCAGAATGTTGTTTAATTATTTGTAGGTCATACAAATTTAAAAGAATTGGACAAAAGGCACAATAAATTACTTTAAGTTAGTAACATAATAGCAATCCCTAATGCCACATCGGATTCGAAATTTGAAAATATATACATGATATATGCATAATTAAAATGTTAAATATTATAACACCGATAATGCTGTTGTATTTAGATTTGATTTAGATTTTTTACTAGAATTATTCATTTAGTTAGAACATTTTTTTACATGGTTCTGTTTCCTGTATCCATATCTACCCTCAATTTTCCGGCTAAACTTAGCTAGCACAGTGAAGTCTAACAATCTAAATAGATGTTGGAAGATGTGGTATGAGTGCATTATCCCTATGGCATCGCATTGTATAGTCTAGTTTTAAACAAGAGTCTTTTAGGATTTATTATATTCATAAGAAGTATATATTGAGTACTCATTTGTTCATTTCTTTATTACAGGGGCAGTAAAATATTTTTTATGAAGATTTGCTACACTGGATAAGAATTAAACAAAAGACATATTCAGAAAAAAGTTCCAAATGAAAGTGTAGCAGAAAACAAAAGGAACACTCTTGTGAATACAACCCATGTTAGATTACAAAACTAGGAAATAACTGTATAAACCTAATGAAGTGAAATTACAGAACTAGGAAGTAAGTGTATGAACATGAAGTGAATTACAAAACTAGGAAATAATTGTATGAATGAAGTGAAATTACAGAACTAGGAAATAACTGTATAAACCTAATGAATTGAAATTACAGAACTAGGAAATAACTGTATAAACCTGATGAAGTGAATTAAATAACCAGGAAATAACTGTATGAACGTGATGATGTGAATTACAGAACTATGAAATAACTGTATGAACCTGATGAATTGAAATTACAGAACTAGGAAATAACTGTATGAACCTGATGAAGTGAAATTACAGAACAAGGAAATAATTGGATGAATCTGATGAAGTGAATTACAGAACTAGGAAGTAATTGTATGAACATGATGAAGTGAAATTATAGAACTAGGAAATAACTGTATGAACCTGATGTCAGAAGTGAATTACAGAACTAGGAAATAACTACATATGAACCTGATGAAGTGAATTACATTTACAGAAATGAAACATCATGACTATACTTTATAATTTTCATTCTAGATCTGATGTTGCAACGTGTAGATACATAAAATTAAACTTTTAAGAATTTGCTCCTTGTCTAGCTAAAATAAATTATGTATTGGTATCATATCTTTTTATTCATTATTTAAGAAAAATAGGTAACATGGATGTGTTGATTTAATTCATTCAAATATAGGTACAATTCCTGGAGAGAAAGATTAATTTATTGTTGTTTGCTAAAACGTCCAGTGGCAAAATGTTCATGCATGTTCAGGAAGATGGAGAGAAAAACAACGTTGAGCCAATGAATGTAGATACGTTGGGCCATTGTTATGCCAACATACAAATGTTGTCTGGGACTAGGTTAAATTTGGGTTCCAGATTGGTAACAAATGATTATATTTAGGTTCCAGATTGGTTACACAAGGTTCTATAAAGGTTTCTGATTGGTTACACAAGGTTCTATTAAGGTTCCAGATTGGTTATACAAGGTTCTATCAAGGTTCCAGTTTGGTTACACAAGGTTCTATTTAGGTTCCAGGTTGGTTTTCCATAACGTTATATCATAACGTTCTTACAACGTAACTGGTAGTCCACACTTTTACGTTCCTACAATGTTAAATCACAACGTTCTCACAACGAAACAGAAACGTTCCTGGAACATTTCCTCAACGTTTTTGTGTTTTGTGGGCAGGTGTATGTTAAATATTTAATTCAATAATCATTATTGACTACGCAGATGGGCCATTTATCATCCCCAAGGTATTAGATGTCTATGTTCAGCCTCAAAACGTACGTGTTGCATTGTCAGCGTTTATAAATGGAATGGACGTTTTAAAAGTGGAAAAATCGGATGTTAAAATGTTAAATAAAGATGAAAAGAGAAAAAAAAATCGAAATTATGCAACGCTAATAGTACATGTATATGCACATCTGTCGAGTTGTCATTCATCATATTTAAATGCATGACTGCTCTAAAAATCAAAATCTTCCATTTAATAAAAACGAGCTCGCCTACTTTTTGTAAGTCTTTGTCCTTTCATGCAGTGTTAGCAATTTTGTTATGAGAGATTACGTGGTGTACTTTATTTCTTCCGCCTCTTATATGTTCTACCTTTATAAAGTTTACTGTTAAAGGAATTTAAAACCCAGCATTCGGTTTTAAGATTTGCAAATCGAGGCTAATGTTTGTTTACTGTATCCCTATTACAAAAAGGTGCATGTTACCCCTCCGTTGCTTCTAAGATTCCCCCCAATTTTTGGTGAGGTTACGTGATGCACAGTCTTTGTCTTCCGAAAAGTTTTTAGGAACTTTTTTTAATGCACTTCGTATTCTACCCTTTTCTTCCTGCATAAGTTCTAAGTGTATATTTCAATTTCATGAATAGGAAACATTGACAATCATTCTGAAATTAGCGAATGTCTTTTCTTCAATTTCAAAACACACACACACACAAACTCACAAACTGATTCAAGGACAGATTGAAGCATGTTTGAACAGATGTTTCTTCCTCGACCTGAAAACATTAATTTAAATAATATAATAGTGAAACCCTGAAAACTTTAGTTTGATTAATAATATTATAGTGAAACCTAGCTAAACCGAATCCTGCATAAACCGAAAACCTGTATAAACCAAACATGTTCGTAACCACCGTCATATCAAATTGTTTGTGCTGGGAGCCTGGTAACACCGAACATCAGCCAAAACCGAATAAATCTTAAGTCCCTAAGAGGTTCGGTTTAAACAGGTTTCACTGTATTAAAAAGTTTCGATTATTTGACTGATTGCCTATTTAATCATTCATACAAATTGCAGTATAAGTAAAGTTAACTTATTATAACATTATACATAACATGGCTATATTTATTTGCATCAACAAACTTATCACGCACACTTTAAATATTATTCCATGGGTATATAATTGTCGTATTGACCTTCAACTTGTCTTTTCTGATATGAAAATTTTAATTCCAGTACTATATAAATGTATTATATCCAAAACTAAACTGTACGACAATTTTGTTCTTTTTTAGCAAAAATGTTACTACAATACATGTGATTACATTTATGTTGTTTATTTTATTACACTACTGTTGCAAGATTTTGTCTTATTTGACCCTGTATTTGGTCTCTGTTATAGCACGTTCAAATCCCCAGCAACTGCCTCCAAGGTGTGCTGACGTATGAGCGTCCTTTTTTTTTTTGGTGTACTGGCGAGACATCGACTAATGACAACTAACAGAGGCGGATTTAGGGGGGCAGGGGGCCCGGCTCCCCCCCCCCCCTTTTTGAGAAAAAATTTGGTTGCTTATATAGGGAATCATTGAAGCGTGACTGGAGCGGGCCCCCTCTTAGGTCAGTCAGTGGGCCCCACTTTTGAAAATTTCTGGATCCGCCACTGACTAATATGTGATTATGTTCATAGTTCTTGTCATGTAAATTCACTTAAAATATATTTTGCTCTGCTATAGCACGGTCAAATCCCCGACACCTGCCACCAAGATCAGCTGACGTCTGGGTGTCCTTTTTCGGCGTACTGGCGAGACCTTGACGAATGACTACTTGTATGTGACTAAGATCATTTGATCTGTCATGTAAATCCACTTAAAATGTTAGGACGATTTGTCACTAAATGATTTTGAACTAAAGTAGAAAGGTTCGTTCATACACAAAACATTTCAATACAGATTTTAAAACTAAAATATCTACAAAGAGATTTAAAACAAATTCTTGACATGCACAAGTTTAACTATTTCAATAGGAAACGATGTCAGATATAATACAGTATAATACAGGGCGGTTAAAACAAAGAAAATAACATGCCTCATAAACTACCAAAACCTATTGCTCAGCAGTTAAATCATGCCAACAATGAAATACATGTTAAATCTAGTCTCGGTATTGGGTGCAGATCTTTACATAGATCTATCATGTATCATATTAATGTCGAGCAAATTTGATTTGTATCGCTTAATCAGCCATTTCGTCCTTGACAAGTCACAAAGTAAAACATTTTCTGAACTCGTTAAAAAATCGTAACCCGTAAAGTCAGGGGGCAAGCTTGTTAAATATGATAGCACTTAGTCTATTGTATATCAAGAAAGCTTTCACTCGAGTGATGTTGAGGAATTTTGCTGGCTAAGGTTGAAAAGAAATGTTTTAATTGCTCATTAAAGAGGTAGTTTAAAAAAATCATTTGCCAAAAACTGGTGCTAGAAGCTGGAAAATTACTGTGTCACCCAATGACTATACAATTAGAAAGATAAGAATTTGAAATTAACCAATTTAGGGCCCAGAGGGAAAAGTGGGGGGGGGGGGGGGTTATCAAGTTCATAACGCACATAATTTGATATGAAGGTGCTTACGAACAGGTTTAGTTTAGACAGGTCCTCGGTTTATGCAGGATTCAGTTTAGTCAGGAGTCAGGTTTCACTGTACCTCGAAACATATCACTCAGTAACTTTTCTACTGACTAATTCGATTGTTTTCTTTCGTTTCACAGTAAGGAAAGCGAAAAATAAATTATAGGGTCATTATACAGGGTCTTTTATTTCATTAGCACACTAATTGGCAATAATTTGTGTTCTAAAGACAGTATGAACGAAATTTGACCCCGCTTGTAACAGATGGCAGACGATTAAACAACAGATACTATTTTGAAAGGACATGTCATACATTGATAATTTGTTAGGCCACACTTAAAAATATCGAGTTTGCCCAAACCCTACCCAAACATCGAGATAGTGGGTAGGTAGGTAGGCGTTTTTCCTTCATTGATATTGAAAATTAAAAAAAAGGGAGAGGTGATAAACAAATTTTGAAAGTGCTGTAATGTACATTTTGTAATTACTTAATATTGAAATATGAAAGAATATCCGCTGACGTTTTATTAATACATAATATTGCAATAGACATCTATCGTCAAGGTCTGAACGAGTTCATGGAAAGTTCAAGTCATATTTAGGCTGAATAAATCTTTTCTGCTTGTGTTAGTAAAATTAACATAACATGTTTAGAAAAGACTTGTTTATGCCAAAATTATTGTATTTTGCATTTATATGTATAGACAAATTTTATAATTATATAAATCTCATGTTTATACTTATATATACATTGATCGAGAAAACACGTGTTTTCCACTCGCGCAGTATTTTCAGATACACATAAAACATCATTCGGACAAAGTTAACGGATAAGGAATAGAGAAAAATACATTTAAGACTTTTCAGAGTGTGGCTAGTCGTCGAGATAGAGTTTGAGCTATAGTAATTAGTTTAAAGTTCGAGTTAAAGTTTAGTTTACTTTGAAGTCCGAGTACTAGTTTGAATCTACGTTGAAGTTCAAATATTAGACTTCGAGTTTGAGTTCAGAATTCTAGCTCGAACTTTCACTCGAACTCTTATTCGAGTCAGAGTTCGAATAAAGGTTGAGTTTACATTGAAGTTCGAGTTAGGCTTCAAGTAAGCGTTATAATTATAGTTTTTAGTTCACGTTGTACTGAAGTTCGAATTCTCGGTTAGACTTTATTTCGAACAATCACTCGAACTCTTATCGACGATAATCCACACTCCAGTTTGTAATTGGTAGCTTTTACTATGCAGGAACAGAAAATTAATTGTAAATGAAAAAAAAAAAAAATGAAATTAAATATAAGATTATACAGCAGAAAAAATAGATAAATAAATAAGAATTTTATTTCGAACTTTTACTCGAACTCATACTCGACGATAATCCACACTCCAGTTTGTAATTGATTACTTTCAACCGTAAATGATATGTTTATCAAATAATTAAATGCTTTTTTTTCTATTTTTCAGAAAAGTGTACCCAATCAAAGTGAGACAAAAACGACAAACTATGCAAACTATGACGCGACCACTTAAACAATGGCTGTGTTCGAACAGACATAATCCTTATCCCAGTAAAAGGGACAAAGAAATCCTCTGTAACTTATCTAGTATGTCTCTTACGCAAGTTTCCAATTGGTTCGCCAACGCTCGACGGAGATTAAAGAGTACTGTCAAAGGGGAAGAATTCAGTTGGTCGTCACGAGTCAAACTGTATAACAGTCACGTGGAGGGCAACGCTGAGTTGCTAAGCATAAGTTCAGAGGACAGTATATTCGATTCGGATGATAACACAGGTGAGAATTAGAATAAGAACGACGAAGAGTACAGTGAAACCTGACAAAACCGAATCCTGAATAAACCGAAAACCTGTCTAAACCAAACATTTTCCTAAGCATTGTCATATCAAATTTTATCTGTTGTGAACATAAGAAAACCGAGCATTCGGCGAAACCGAACAAAATTTGAAGTCCCAAAGAGGTTCGGTTTAAACAGGTTTTACTATATTGAAATAGGATTACAGTACAAATGTATCGAAGATATACCATAATACATGTTGAAGGACACCCATTATGTAAAAAATATGTCATATGTTTACCCCTCTACATTTTTGCGCCTGTCCCAAGTCATATGAAACATTTTTTGGTTTCTACAAGTTCTCGGTTAATGCAGAATTCGGTTTAGCTAGGTTTCATTGTATATCTTTTTTTTGTGAAAGTACATGTAGTCGCTTGCTTTGATTGACTAATAGAGAGGTTTTATTCGTAAAAACTTTTTCGTAAAAATTGTTATTAACATATGTTATATAAAAAAAAATCCGCATTCGTTTTCAATGAAAGAAATTCATAAAAATTCTTGGAAATACGATATAAATCGATAACCATGATAACTTAATTTTAAAGTGCAACGTTCCACTGCAAGATATAACACGACGTCATGAAATCAATTTTCTGGACTTTTAGATAAAACCCGTATGACTTTTAACTACTGATTATAAAATGTCATGTTTTATTGTTTACTTCTACACCCACTAAAAATTAAAAATGCAGGCGCCTTTGAAGGCGATATGTTTACTTATTTTATTTTAATCGAATCAAACATAGATGGTTACTTAACTTCCAGTGGCAAATATTTCATGAATTTTAAGATTACACAGAATAAATAACAATGGACAAAATTTTGGAATAGAGGGCAAATATAATAAATGATAGAGAAAATAGGCAAAACACATGAATTATACAGAAAAAAGGGTCAATATTAATGCAGAATAGATACAATGATATACAGACTTAAAGAATTAAATAAATAAAGAGCCCCAATTCTGAACCTCATACAAACACTGAATTATTCGGGTTCATTTAGAGCTAATTTCCTAATGCTTGTAGAGAAAAACTTTGGTTGGCTAGCTGATTGTGTTTGTAAAATTTTTTACCCAAGCTTTGTAATTAAGATTGACATCTTCAAATTATATGTATAGGCATATGTAAACCTGTATATATTATATTTAAATTTGTTTGGACGTTATCCCACTTACAATAGTACAATATATACAACCAAAGTCTTGCTCTACATAGGTAATTAGCTGTAAATGTAGTTTTGTTTGTATGAACGAATATTTGCCCCGACGTATGTACAAGTCAACAATAATAATTAAGAACGAAAGATATATCCTTCGAAAGTTTAATCAATGGCTGCCATAAATAGACAGTGACGTGATGAATGGGTGACAAGTTATACAATTATATACATTTGTACCTAGATATATACCTACATTTAATTTCACAAACTCAGCATATAAATGAGGGTCTGAATGGGGTTTACAGAATTGATTTTAATAGGAAAGAACGTGCTGAATAACTAGCCATAGAATAAATTGTAGAGAAATGAAGGCACCCATTCAGATCCTCGTATATATACCTCGTTTTGTAAAGTGGGAAATTCTCACAAGGGATTGAATTTCGGAAATTTTGCGATAAATAGAGTATATAAGGTGGAGGGGTGATAGCTAATGAGACAATTCTCAACCTCGCTTAATATACATCCTACGTGTTTACATGGCTGGTCAAAGCTTATTACTGTTTTTTTTTATTACACACAATGTACATTTGTTTTCACGGTTTATAGCCGGTAATGTGTAATCGATAAAGGAGCCCTGGACAGTATGTATAGATGCTGAATCAGCTTTACAGTAAATTGACGTTTTTATTTCCTCTCAGACAGCGGTCAGTAAATTAGTACTGCGATAACTGATTGTGTTATCATTTATCTTTCTCTGCATGAGTGTTTGTAGTTATCTTTTAGTTGTATGTCTTCAATGATATGTCTTCGATAAAAGGTTTTTACTAGCAATTTTTACAGTGATGAATGTCTTTATGGACATTTTGTAAGTGCGAAATGGATAAAATCAATTGCCTACATGTCTTGTTGAGATAAGTGATGAAAAACTTGTAATAAAACCCCGCCCCCCTTTTTTTTATTTATCATAACAAACCTGAAGCGATCATTATCAACTGCTTATGTACTAACTTGTTTCCACATGTTGATGTCTTAATTACTTTGTTTGACTTTTTAACCACGGGTTTTAATTCCAAAGGCATTCGAACCACAAAAGAAACAAAAAGTTGAAAACTTATAGAACGGTGAACAAAGGCTCTTTGTCGAACGCAGAACAAGCATAACTGCTTTGGATTTTAAACGCGATATTTTTTCAAAGGCAATTTCTTTGTTACTAATATTTCATTATGTTTATTATGTTACCGACGTTTTGATTTATTTGCGATGGTATCCTTTGTTTGATTGCCTTTGTTTTAACCATTTTGTGAATTATTTTAACCTTGACCTTTGAAATCTCGTTAAGCTATCGCACATCTAAACGTTGACACACGCCAAGATAAAAGACTGTTGTGTTGTATAACCCCATGTCCCCATCATTCACACCTGTCCATTGTTTGCATGGGGTCCGCATCTTGATAAAGATGACATTTGATAAGTTTTAAAATGATTTGCATTTCTGAAATGAGATCTTTATCAGTTAAATTCTTTATGTGACATTGTTAATGAGGTGCGTTTTATTTGAAGTGTGGGGAAATGAGACGGTTTTATTTTCAAGTGCAGGGTAAACTACTAAACAGTGCCGAATATGGGACAAGTCGCTCACACAAAGTTCAAGTTTTGTTCATTGTCGAAGGCTACATAATTGCAAAATATTACGTCATTTGGTCTCTGAAGTTGTGGTTTTATTTAAGTTTTGAAGGCTACATAGTTCCAACCTTTATGTCATTTGGTTTCAATGAAAGTTTTATTCTCACTTCGACGTGGAATACAATAGCAGAAGACCGGTGTCACTTTATGATGCAATCTCATTGATGTTATCCCAACTTCGGCTGTCACGTGTTAGTAGTAAAATGGCGCGAAGATGTTTTCATGCATCTAAGGTAATACAAGACTTGTTTACATCATCATATAACAGGGCGTCCACCAAGCAGAGCTGAATGTCAGGGATGCGATAAGAGCTTGGCCTTGGTGGAATACATCTGGAATGCATAATATTAGCTAATAAATGACAACACAAAATGGCGACTGTTTTATAAATATACGCGCGGGTTCATACATCAAATGCAATGTTTATGTTTATCTTATGTATAGTCATATTTACGTAACAATTCTTAATTTTGGATTCGAAATCTCTATCTTTATCTTTATGCAATGCATTTAGTAATACAACTTTAATTATATAACATTTATTTTCCCTGACGTGATCAACGAATATAAGAAGTTTGTTATAAGGTGCTGTAGGCCAAACGTATAATATTGATATCGAAGTAACCTCCGCATGCAGTAGAATTTAAATTAAATTATTCTTTTGTACAATCTTGGACTATATCAGTATATTATGTCAAGGTTTCAAGGTGTTTATCTTTTCTGCATTAGAAAAAGCATTTAGGTTCGAATATCCATGATGAATATAAACATGTGGTTATTTATATATATGAGCCTACATGAAAGGACCCCAACCAGATGTTACAAGTATACTACACGTAAACTGTTATTAAAACTAGTATATCATTCATAAATGACAAATTTTATACACGGTTGTGAACTTTTAATGACTGACAAATGACTGGCATAAATTAATCGGCATGTACTAAAAGGTGGAGTGGCGTGGAGTGGAGTGGAATGGTGGAATGTTGGAGTTTTTGAGTGGATTCACGGATTGAATACATAGAGTTTATAAGATATTTTTGTAAACATGTGTAGCTATACCGACCGTGCAAGGGCTGTATAGCCAGTCAAGGTCGTTAAAAACTTCCATTTGTTGTTGTGTAGCTATAAAAACCACTCCACTCCAATACTCACATCCACCTTTTAGTACATGCCTAATTAATCAGATCTTATATTAAATTTACCGCCATATTGCACGCACTGAGAACGGACTACCTTTATCAATGTTAGCTGAAAATTGATATGATATGACTTTTTAAAATATCTTGAAGGATTTAAGAACTAAATAAAAGTAAAGGTCAAGTTCAGGGTTGAGTGCGCCTAAAAAATTGTTTTGTATGAAATTCAACACTTTTTTCTGCACTGTGCGTGACCATAATGGGTAGTCAAGGTAGTTAAACGCCTTCTTCAATACTTTTAGTAGTAATTGTTTATATGGTCATTGGATTTCATGTTTTAACCAGTAAATACCGTGATGCATTTTATTATTTTTCAAGGTTTTCACTGGAATTAAGGTTTTCATATGTATATCACGTGACATGATTTTTATTTAAATTTCAGATGATGGTCGACAGATTCCTAAGGAAAATCAGCAAGGACAAATTGAACAAAATGAACCGATGGAAGACGTCGTTCCCTCTAGATCTCAAACTCCCACAAGGGGCCCCTTGTTAGAGCACGACTTTATAGGGCCCCTTAAAACGCAGCACGAAACAGGATCTCAAAATAAATTCAAACAGACTATTTTACAAAGATACTTGAGTGATACCAATCGCCATCATTCTGGGCACGCGCATAGTAACCTTGAGATGGACGTACCTGCATTTACAAAAACCCGATCCAGGCGACCTTCCGGTTCAATTGGATCACGTGATTATGAAGAAATGTCTACGTCATCAGGGGTTTCGTTGAATGACAGTTATAGCTATTCTTATTTCGATGGTAAGTAAATGATTAAAATTGAAAGACACAATTAGATTAAGTGGATTATAATTTCTCACTTATACTGAATCAAGAATATATGCATACACAAGAAATTATTTTGAACAAAAGATATGGTAGGTTCCAAACAAAGAATTGTGACATTCAGAATAAAGGGATGACCAATGCAAACATCGCTTTTTTATTTGTTTTGGGCATTGTTATACAATTTATCAGACACCAATTTCCTTACAATAACTTGCTATTAAATACATGTTTCTTTTTATTCGAAACTAAGGTTGATAAGTTTTTTTTATTGATATTCTGTCGAGAAAAAAAACCGATGTTTCCTCATAAGAGATTATATTTTGTGCCTTAATCAATCATATGGAAAATAGGTTAGTTGTTTAAATTTATTAGTGCAAGACGTCAAGGAATAAGGCATGCGATCACACCATATGTAGATTTAAATGGCTTTAAGTGAAATTTAAATTTAAAATGTAATCTATATTACTTGATTATGAATTTAAGTGGACTTTTGTTGCCTAAGGGATCTGATTTTAGTCAGCAAAATTGTCGATTGTGAGTCATACATGTGTTTAAAGGGGACATTTTCATTTATCACCTCCAATCTGTATAAAATATACTTTTTACGAGATATTTTAAGATGTTTCCTCTTTTGTTAAACAACTGTAACGTGTTTTTATTTGAAATATAACAATAAATGTATTGATGGTATGAAATGCCCTAGTTATATTGATAAACGTTAACTAGTAAGATCAAAAGGAGTTGGACTATTAAGCATGTTAAGGAGGAAAACTCTTTGGAAAAAGATCAAACGGAAGTCTTCTAGGGGATATAACTCTTCCGAAAACGATCATAACAGGATAAACCAGATATAACGGTGTCTTGCATATCTGAGACTTTAAAGGCAGATGCAAAAAATAATCAATTAAATTATTCCATCAATTTGTATCAAATGAATCACATCTGGAGAGCAAAATGTTTGACACATTTGCAAAGGCATAAACTCAAATTGTGTATAAAGTCACGTTTCGATGCCATCGGCGTGAAATTAACAGCCCTCAACGACAATTTCGTATCAATATAAAAGTAATAAAGATTTATTTGAGCTTTAATGAACAGAAAAATGCTTTCATCAGCATTTTTCTCTATGTCGAGCACCATTCACTATAAAAAGGACATTGATGATTAAATGCTGAATTATATAGAATTTATGACCGGAAGGGATGGTATGTATGAAGTTGATACTTGAAATGATCCTTCTAGCCATGGATTATTGCTTAAGATTGTCACGTCTGCTGCAAATTACAAAATAACGCTGATGGCTCTTTTTTCTCCATTTTATGTTTACTGCGGTAGCGTTGTTGCATAAATTTTACAAATTATTTAATCCGAAAATAAATATATATTTCTTTTGACTGGTCGTTTTACGCAGCCAATCAATGAATGGAACAATGGAAATTGTCTTGTCACATGAGATAAAGTGCCAATCAACTACGCCCAAAGGTGAAGGTTATTCATCTAAAGTAATGTCATTAGCAGACATGCGTTTAGGTAACCAAATACTTGTGGTTACTATATACGCTGCAGTTTTGACATTCGAGGGGTCAATGACCTTCACTTCCATTTCGGCGCCAAATGTATTGACAACAACAGCAGATTATTGGCGCCTAATATTTCAGTCCAGTTCCTGTATATCACGATCGGTACTTGTCTGCAATCAAAACAGCTATCTGTGTTTATAGCACAATTCGCTATACTCATCTGTGTACTGACATTTGATAATAATGAACATGAACTTCTAAATATACACCATCGTAGATTGGTGCTAGGTTAATGGTAGGCAACACAAGTGTCTTTCTTTGTTTTCCGCCCAAATGATAGGATTTAGATAGTCTTGGGTACAAAAAAAATAAACACAAATATACATTGTATGTCATAAAATCGTTTGAAAATAAAATAAAAAGTATTTTTAATAACGTGTTTCAATTTTTCTTTTGTATTTTTTTCTTGTTTGCTGTTATAGGTTTTGGAAATTATACATGTATAAAAAACGCAGTAAACGCAAAACAAATAGACATGGCCTAACGTGTCAAGTTTGTTGTATTACGTCACGTGTAATTGCATTAAACGTTTCTGTCATCAATTGCTGTTTACCTTTTACATCAATTAATGTTTTGGACTGGTTTATTAAGACGTGGCTATCTTAAATCAGCTAATGTTGTAGCTGTCCTAACGCGATCTGACATTAAATGTGGGAAGATGTAAAAGTGCAAGTGTACTTACCTACTTGTAAGACGTTTGGGTACTGACTTATTAGGGTCTGGATATCGGAAGGGTCATATATTTTATACTTAAATTCGTAAGACCATTGTTTTTTAGTTTACTACGCACACAGAATGATGGATTATTAACAGTAGTTTCCCTAATATCTTATTCACTTCAATTTAATTTGGTTTTTGTGTAATGATAAAGCCGTTTTGCGCAATTTTTAATAGTAAACTAATAATTTATTTGAGGATAATAGGATTATATTCTTTAATGAATGTTATGGATTTAGGCCAATGAATCCAAAATGGGAACTTATTATCCTTCCAAGCATTTCAATATTGTATTATGCCATCAACCCCGTTGGGGTATTACTATACATTATTTCAATAAACTATAATTTATATTAATGATTGGTCTTGGGAAGGGATTAGGACATTCTATACTTTTTTTAATAGATTCATACGAAACTTATTCCAAATGCACTTACATTCGGAAACATCACGTTGCTTGACCGAGTTTGGTGTAAAAACAAAGAGTACACAGACAGACCATATGTCGAACTCTTGATGTTTTCTTTTGTCTTGGGTTCCGGTCAAATTGACGCACATCCATACGCCTTTTTTTTTTTTAGCTTCCTTTTAAAGTGCAAGTATTCCCATATAAAAACGTGATCTAAATACGAATTAAAGTATTAACACAACATCTTTCGTATACGTAACAAGAGAAAATCGAATTATTTCTTAAATCGATAGTTTTATTTTTGCAATGAAAAGGATTCCCGCTGTGATAAGTTGGAAACTTTATAACTCTTTAAGAAAAGATTGTGTTTACAATCAATAGAAAGACTTAATACAGTACTATAGAAATCAAAGTGTCACATTAAAAAGTTGTTTTTACTACCATGATGTATTGTGTTCAAGATTATATAACCGATTAATGACTGACGATTTACGTATTAAGAGCGAATAGTTCATATTGCCCAGTACTCGCGTTAAAACATCTATAAGTACAGAGAGTGCTTCCGCTTTACAGATCTAACATTACTGGGTTGATATTTAGACGAATCAATGATATCACGGGAGTTCTAATATATACATACATATAAATCTTATAAAATGAACAGTGAATTCACTCTTGAAATTCATACAATATTTTTTTTATTGAAAAAGGGAAATTAAATGGATATATAATATATGTATATATATAATGAACTGTGAATTTACTCGTGAACATTATGCAATAATTGTTTAATGAAAAGAAACAAGTTGAACATTGATAAATGGAAACAAAAGAGTAAACTCAATATATCTTTTAGACTTTAAGCATGTACAAAAATACACAGCAATTTCTTTAATGCTTTGTGATGCATGCAATCCAAAACATAAAACCCTTTGAAAATGCCATGCTTTCGAGATGTAAATTAGGGAGAGATAAATCTAAAAGAAGTATTGATGGATTCGATCGTTTCAAGCTATGAAAGACTGTTAATTAATAAATTCTATTTTCTGTCCAAACTTTCTATAACGGTATAAAAACTAAACCACGCTATGAACATTCACAATGTAATTAATATTAGGTTCCAGATGTAAATTAGAACATGCTAGAAAGCAACTTATAATTGATAATGTCTCGCGGGACTCGCCAGGATGAATAGTTAAATGCTTTGTGTAAAAGTCGTGGTAAAATTTAATTAATAGTGCACCGATGTCGATTGTCAACACACTACAGTCCGGCACTTAACTTAATTAAAGATGTTCACAAAAGGTGATAAAATTGGAGGCAAATGAGAAACCAAAGGGAAATGATTTGGGAATACGATACCAGCCGGAAGAGTATGGGATGTTGAAATAGGAGAATAAGATACCAAGGAGAAATGATATGGGAATAAAACACCATAATGCCTTACCAAGGGGGAAATGATACTGGATGCTGAATACCAAAAAAAAAAAAGGGGGGGGAATATGGGATGTTTATTAAAGATATTCATGAAGTGTGGTTAGATTGCATGTTAAAACATTTGAATAAGATACCGAGGGGAAATGATAGGGATGTTGAAGTAAGCGAATGCCTTACGAAGGGGGAAATCATATATGATGATAAAATACTGAGAATAAAATATCAAAGGGGAAACAATATGGGAATACGATACCAAGGCGAAGGTTGGGAAAAGATATGGGAAATACGAGGCCATGTAGGGGACGGATATACGATGTCACAATAGGGTTTACCAAGAAAAAAATAAAAACGTTCTGTTCCGCTGTACAAAATTAAAGCTGGATATAATCATTGAACAACATTTAATAGAGGGACATTCCGTCAGATTATAGTCTATTTTCATTGGATAAATGATGTGGGATTTTGTTTGTCTTCCTCCTGACTAGATTCAAGAGTTACAAGTTATAGTTTTGACTTGACTAAAACACACAGACATTTTGGGCCTGTAAAGCTTATTATTCAGTGTGAGTATTGCTCATTGTTGAAGGACTTACGGTGATTTATAGCTGCTATCTTTCGGTCTCTGGTTGAGAGCTGTCTCATTGGCAATCATACCACATTTTCTTTATGTACATGTATATAATAAAAACCTTGCAACTGAAACAGACAATTAAGGTATGCATCATTTGAATTTCCTTATCTTTCTAGTTTCAGACAATTCAGATGAGTTGGAATCTGCAGCGAGGCGTCGGCGCATCTCAGGGGACGTACATGGCAGGTAATATATATAATTATTTATGACGTCATTAATTTCTACAAAAGAAGTCCATGTCTATAAAAGAGAGATAACAAAAGGTCAACTGAAACACCTACAAAGCTGTATTATTAAATCATGACTATAATGTGTAGGTACAAAAACAAAAATGTGCTAATATCACCTTATTTGATTGGAAGGCATTGTGGGTAATTATAGTTCATCATTCGACGGGAAATCTTCATCAACTAATTCCTTTCTTTTGTCAATTGATCATAGACTAGATGGGGTTCGTAGAATAAATAATAATGGACAATAGGTGCAGAATAAAAGGGGGGGAGACAAAATAATAGTGAACATTAGAAAACTTATAAGGAATAGAGAATTTGTTATGGGGTGTTTGAATTAGAGAATTGAGAAAATTGCCTTTTAAGATAGAGAATACAGAAGTGAAGGTATCCCATCCAAACCCTATCCCGTCCAAACCCTCATTGATTTGTTACCAAAAGTCAAATCAGTTATTAAACTTGAGACAATATTATCCTTAAAAAAATAAACAACAAGACAATTTAAATGTCACGTATAAAACTGAGAAGCGGAGGATAACCAAAGACACAGTAGAAAACAATGGTTAAAACTAAGAACGAATGAAAGACAAAACAACACAGAAAACTTGAAAATTAATAACACAAAGCTGTCCTAAAACGGAGCTGAACTCAGGTACTCCTAAATAGTACCAGTGTTTCTATGACCACTAGTATACTCAGTACAAAAAGTAAAGGTATTTTATGCAAGTAGTGGCCTTATTTTAACCTAGTTTTACTTATTTTTCAGGAATCAAGACGATATTCACTTGAAAGAAATCAGCGCTGTAATGGCATTGACCTCTCTCGCGAGATCTCGTAGTAGATACCCGATTATGTAGTCACGTGATTATCCTCCATATTTAATGCATTCCATATGCATCTGTGCCTATGTTACAAACTAGGAGGACTATATATTGTTCTTAATTGTTTATACGTTACTATGGTTACAGGAACTGCAGGGAAAGTGTTTAAAATGTTTAGATTTTATTTTTAATGTTATTTGTCAAACGCATTTTAAGCATGCGCAATGAATGTTGTTTTGAAGATATGCGTGAATGGTTGAAGATAGTGTGTGTCTGGGAATGGAATAAATTTTTATTGTTATAGCAACAAAATTTAAATATGGTGTTTAGTTTATTCTTTTTTTCCTGCCAAAATTATCAACTTTCCAACAAATGGTTATCAACATTCTCAAAATATTTCTGCTATTATCAAACATTAGATGAGTTTATAAATACAAGAGAGGGAAGATTCTTTCATACAAGTGAGAAGTTTAGCTAGCTATAAAACCAGGTTTAATCCACCAATGTCTTCATAAGAAAATGCCTGTACAAGTCAGGAATAGCTGTTATCCATTCTTTTGATGTATTGAAGCTTTTGATTTTGTCATTTGATTAGGGGTTTTCCGTTTTGAATTTTCATCGAAGTTTAGTATTTTTGTGATTTTACTTTATTGTACCAAAGAGACAATCAAAAGTCAAGAAAAACTTTGAAAAACACGAAAAGCGACCAAAATGATAAGATAACTAAAAATACTGCAGAGACAACGGAAGATAGACAAAGGGACACCATCAAAAAACGACTTCAACGACACGAAAAGCCTTTTAGAGGTTTTCAGCCGGAATAGACCAGCGTCTATACGAAATAAATACAATCACTACATTGTGATATCAAGCATCTGACAGCAACTATAGATTTACGATAGATGAGCTTTCTGACTTTGGGCAGGCAAATACAAAGGTCGTGGTGCTAATCTGAACAATAATGATTCCTAGTTCTGTAAAATGGCAACAGGTATGCTTCCGGGTGCGGGAATTTCTCGCTGTGCACATTGAATACCTGTTGGTGACCTTCTGTTGTTGTCTGCTCTATGGTCGGGTTGTTGTGTCTTGTTTGATACATTCCCCCATTTTCTTCTCAATTTTAAACACATCTGGTTTTAATCCTTGTAATCAGAATAATGTTGCTACCAAAAGTGAGCATGCAAAGCTTCAGCTGGTAAGATCTGGTCGTTTTTAGCCATAATATACATTTGTACAACTGGAATATTTTCGTTTTAAAAAAGATGTGGTGCGATTCTCAAAGAGACAAGTTGGAACTAACCACCAAAACAAAAAAGGACATAATGTAACTAACTTATAGTAATTATAAAAAAGAAGATGCGGTATGATTGCCAATGAGACAACTCTCCACAAGAGACCAAAATGACACAAATTAACAATTATAGGTCAACGTACGGCCTACAACAATGAGCCGAAATGACAATGTAAAACTATTCAAACGTGAAAACTAACGGCCTTACTTGTGTACAAAAAAAAAAACGAAAAACAAATATGTACATGTATCACATAAACAAACGACAACCACTGAATTACAGGCGCCTGACATACATAATGTGGCGGGGTTAAAGTGCCATATCAGTCTAAATGTCGAAATATTTCAACCCTCTCCTAACCTGGGACAGTGGTATAACAGTACAACATAAGAACGAACTATAAAAATCAGTTGGAAAAGCCTTAACTCATCAGATGGACAAAAATACAAATGGACGTGGCCGGGTACTTGTATAACCAATTCAGTATTAAGCTGCAAAAGACCATGGATAACAAAATGTGACACAGTACAACAAAAAAAAACCAACTCAATGTACTCAAAAAAAAAACCAACTCAATGTACTCTCAAAAAAACCCAACTCAATGTACTCTCAATGTACTCTCAATTTATAAAAGTAAACCATTATAGGTAAAGGTACGGCCGTCAACACGGAGCCGTGGCTCACACCAAACAGCAAGCTTTCCAAAATTACTACTGTAAAACCTCACATACGTAGGTGCGTTCTAAAAGTCGTGCCCACGACCTGTGTATTAGCCTGCCCACGACCTGTGTATTTGCCTGCCCACGACCTGTGTATTTGCCTGGTTTTACAGTAGTAATTTTGGAAAGCTTGCTGATTGGTGTGAGCCACGGCTCCGTGTTGACGGCCGTACCTTTACCTATAATGGTTTACTTTTATAAATTGTTATTTGGATGGAGAGTTGTCTCATTGGCACTCATACCACATCTTCCTATATCTAATCAGTGCGGGAAGTCTCCTGTATATTAACTATAATATTAGACAGGTCATTTATTTCATCATAAGATTTGAAATGTAAAATAAGTTGAGCCTTTTGAATTGCTTCTGTATTCTTGCTGATGTAATTAAAACATCACGTACACAAAGATATGACATTTGCACACGTTCTGTTATTCTCAATGCCCGACAAAGGGATAGGATAGTACATGTATCAATTTTCAAAAGGGGTTTAAATACATACACGTAATAACAAGAACTATCTTTAAAAAAGATATCCGACGTATTTAAATTTGAGTATAAGTTTAAAACTATCATTTCGATAACCTTCAGAAGCACAATGACTTAAATCTGCATCTGAATGTAACTACAAGAAATTCTTTACTAAGTCTGGTTGTATTAAGGGAATAATATATAAGAATATTGTGATGATACCTAAAAAATTTATTTGTCAAAAAATCAAGTGCAAATAACAAGAAACAAATATACATTTACTAATATTTACATTAAACTAACGTTTTCTCTATTTGTGTTCAGTATTCTCGGTCCTCGTATCTTTCTGTTTACATTCACCAAAACCCCGCGGAAATCTCACATACGTAGGTGCGTTCTAAAAGTCATGTACATTCGTACAACAAAGTTTACATTAAAAAATATATAATTGTCCCGAATAAACAGCTGTCATGGTTGTAAAGAGCTATTGGAGAAACAACTATTTTAATAAAAATATAAATCTTTGTAAGATCTAGTTCAAATATTTATAGTTGTTCACTTGCTTTCCATCACGATATAATTAACGAGACGTTTTTTTCAAACACAACCAAATTACCCACCATGACAGCATCTTGTCCAATCACAGAAAGGATTTTCGAGCATGCGTATTCTGTTGCCATAGTTAAGCGTCCTTAAGTTCAAAGGGCACAAACCGAAACTATACCGACTATACGTCGGAAAAAAGGGTGGGTTTCAAATAATATGTCCCCATACAAAGGAGTTAGCTGTTATAACCTCCACCATCGGATCCGCTAATGCCTTCTTTTCCAGTCGATTATATCTCGATAGAAGAAATCCGGAATAATTGTCACGGAAATGTGGAGAAAATAAACAATTACAACAGATCGACTGCAGAAAGAAATATTTGTTTATCCACAACTGACTGTTGAGTGTACATAACAAATTGAAATGATGAAGCTCTTTTCAACTACGAGCAATTACAGTGTACTTTGGTTTTCACTTGGGAAATTATTTTGATTCTGCTACAGGAGTTTTCAAAAGAGTGAAATCAAAGCAAGCAATTGTTTATTTTGAAAATCTATGTTGGTCATGTAAACATTTGTATTTATAGAATCAATATATGAATGCCCCTTAATCGGTCTTCCGTTTGACTGTACTCTGGCGAGCTCTGTATAGATTACATCTAACGGCTTTTTGACATCAAATTAGTTGGCCCGACCTTTTTAATTTTGACACTTGACATACCATAGACTTCATGTTTGAATCGACGTTGAAGCAATACGCTTGGCCCGAACTTAGCAAATTATATTCCAGTATGAAAGCGAAAGAAAGAAATCGTAACGATTCTATCATAAAAACGTAAGGGAGCTACCATTTGATTTTTAGGGGGGGCAGGTTGAGACACTTGCAAACAAATAAGTCAGGACGACAATTTAGGTAAAGAAAGTCAGGATAAACTAAAAAAAAAAATCAGGACCGAACAGAGTGAAAAATAAAAAGGCAGGACAGAGATTACAGCTAAAAAAAATGCAGGACAAAACTTTACATCCTAGCACCCCCCCACAAAAATCGAATGGTCGCTCCCCTAAACCAAGGATTTGTATATTTTGTAAGCCTTTTATAGCGGACTATGTGCTATGGTCTTAGCTCATTGCTGAAGGCCGTACAATGACCTATGGTTGTTAATCTTTGCGTCCCCGTTGGTCTCTTGTTGACATTTGTCCTCCTTGTCAATCATACCACAACAGATTCTTCTTTTTTATATTTAATAGTGCGAATTATATTTTTGTTACAGTATCAATATGCGATAAATTGGTAGATTATTTTATGTAAAATTTGGCGCGATAAGGTTTAGATTGATTAATATTTGCTTAACGTCCAATGACAAATATTTCATGTATTTTCGGGACAATGCAAACATATTTTGCCCCCTTGAAGATATATATCTTGGTTCGTCTCCTACATGTAAATACACACTTCGCTGATGTCAATGTTCAATAATATTCTAAAAATTGATGGAAAGTATGTAATGTCCTTTAAACAATTGTCTGCTTGGGAAATAAAGTCACAATACACATTTATTTCTTAGCAATCTCATTAACGCCTGGTTGGACGGAACTCAGTTCACACAAAACGTACAATAGTCTTTTTCGTGATGGTACAATGACTTCATTGCTTGTTTAATTTTGTCACGATTTAATTTCATTGTTTCTTTCCTGATTCCGGAATCACTGAGACTGGTTCCGTTAAGAACTAGTTTCCCGTACTTAAGCATAATCATCACGACGATATTATTAGAAAGGAAGCCAGATTAGCATCTAGATTACTATTGATTACTGTGTTTCCGACATTAAGGTAAAAAATACAGTTCAGTCAAAGTTCACGATCTAGCTTTTTAGCGTGCTTTCAAAACATTATACATTAAATCAAAATAGAGACAAAGACGGTCGACGAATACAGTGCAACCTGACTGAACTGAATCCTGCATAAACAGAAAACTTGCATGAACCAAACATGTTCTTAGCACCGTCCATATCAAATAAATTTGTGTTGTGATCCTGATAAAACCAAACATCGGCCAAACCGAACAAAATCTTAAATCCAGCAGATGTTCGGTTTGAACAGGTTTTACTGTAGATATATTCTTTCTATTTTGTCCGTCTATCAGACCTCTCACAGTTAAAAGAAAGAAAAAAATTAATATAATAACTAATTCATGTAAATACATAAAAAAAAATATTCAAATTCGATAGCAAGTTTTAAAC
>NC_092357.1:66209023-66344836 GCF_963676685.1 Mytilus edulis | reverse complement strand
ATGCCCAATAAACACATGCTGACATATAGCTTTACCAATAACAGTGGCGGATCCAGAGGGGGTGTGCCGGGGGTTGGAACCCCCTTTTTTTTGGGCCGATCAATGCATTTGAATTGGAGCATATAGTTGGAACCCCCCCCCCCCCCCCCCTTTACTCTGGGTTGGGACCCCCCCTTTTTTAAAATGGTTGGATCCGCGCCTGAATAATGCATTTCTTAAATGATAAATTAAGTATGTACAAAATGAATATTGACAATTAATATATTTATTTTGTTATTATGGACTTTCCGAATTGATTTTCCTCTAAGTTCAGTATTTTTGTGATTTTACTTTTTACTAGTGCAAATATCGAGGAATACGATACAAGTTGTACATTTCAAACATGACGAAAGATGAAAAGCTTGAGAGTGTCACTGGCGAGAATACGTCATTGTAATTATGTTTCCAATATAACGCCTTCTAGACGTGCAGCAGGTGTAACACGCAACGCTAATTACATGTACTCATTACTAAACCCTTGTATTGCAATGCCGATCGCAAACACAAGACACACATCTGCTGTACACGATAAAAAACAGAGTTGAGTGTCCCCTGAGAGTGTCCCCTGAGAGTGTCCCTTCTTATTCTGAACAGAGAAAAACAATATTTAGCTTTCCTTATGGCTAAAATTCACAAGGCAAGAGAAAATTACATTCATTTTAAATCTGATTAAAACACAATTAGGATATCTGCCGAATAGACTTACAATTATTGACTCTTCTCCTGAATTGTACGTCTGATTCGATAGATATAATTATTTCCGTTCTTATATCAAATAAAAAAAATATGGTATAAATACATGTGTTACTGTAACATATAAAAAAAAAAACCCGTTGTTATATGATTACAAATGAGACAACTATCCAACAGAGACCATATGACGAAGAAGTTACCAACTATAGGTCACAGTACTCAGGGGCGGACCTAGCTATTTAAAAAAAGGGGAGGGGGTCCTTACCCAGAACAAAAAAGGGAGTCCAACTACATGTCCCCATTCAAATGCATTGATCGTCCAAAAAAGGGGGTTCCAACCCTCCCGGAACCCACCCCCTTGATCCGCTACTGGTACGGCTTTATGGTATGGTTGCCAATGAGACAACTACATGTATCCACTCGAGTTCAAATGACGTAGATTTTTATAGGTTTAAATAATTTTGATTTCTTTACTAGCGTCATTTTTACATTTTATCAAGGTTCTCACGTTCTTGTGGGTTCCAGGTTGAGAAATTCAATATGAATATAAAGAGATGTTGGGTAATATCGAAATATTAGGTTTATCACTTTTGTACATTTTATTTGAGAAGCAGTGAAGACTTTTATAATTTAAGGTTTTACAGATATTAGGCATCAAGATTATATGATGCACATTTTTTCAAGATAATACTTATACTTCAAGTCGTTAGCAAAGTTAATCCATGTTAATGCCTGACAAATGTCAGATGCAAACTTCAACAAATACGAAGCAAAATATTTTACATAATCTCAGGGGACGTAACTCTTACGAAATAGCTTTTTGACAGTTTCAATAAAAATAGATTTCCAATTGACAAATCGTGTTAGTCTGCTAACAGTTGTTCCAACTAGGTTTGTATCTGGTTTCTGTCTTTGGAAGCTTGAACGTTTGGTCTAAATGCACGCGGGGCCGGATTGTGTTTTTCAGAAAAATAATGGGTCATTCTATACAATGTAGCTATAAATAAAATACAGATTGTAGGTTTAAAACTGACTGGTAGTTGATACAGTGTTAAATGTGAAAAAAATTAATATTGATAACAGTGAACAAATTGAAAACAATTATTTCATCATTTACAGATGTTCATTTCTGGCAAAGGTCATCTGTCTAGAGGTCAAGTTCTGCAGGAAAAAAATCAGACGATTTGTTTATTCAATATTTTTGTTCTGTTTGTTTTCGACAGAAAAAAATAAAGATTGGGGTTACTATTCGAGATAGAACAATAATCAAAGTTTATCCTTTAAGTTAGAAAAATAGAAATCGGTTGACTCTTAGAGCGAGATAAAAAGTAAACTATGTGAATAACTGGGAAAGAAGTACTGTTGATGTAGTCTTCATTTTAATCGTATGATACTGAAACTTTTTAGTTTAAATCAGCGAATCAACAGCAATTTGATGACTATTCCTTGTTTAACTATAAAATGTACTGTATTGAAAATCAAACATATCGGCCAAAGGGGAACAACTCTAAATAGAAACAACGATCTTTTCATGTTTCCGAACTCCCATATTTTTATGTAAAATTAGTTTTGTTATCATTATTCCACCCAATGATAACATTATTTTACTTGAGATGCATTTTAACTTCGGATGCTATTACTTGGAAACATAAATAAATGTGCAAGTACTTAGATGCCACTATTGGGACAGGAACCCCATGCCTTCTCCTATATATCCCAATGTTTGCCGGGGGTAACAATCTACTCTATAACACTCTCAGTTATTTGTTTATGTCATAATGCTTTCGCGTTATTATATTCGCAGATAAACTCCACACGCTTGTAATAATGAACCAATCCGACCTAATTGAAGGACAAATATTACGTCACTAGAACCGCACAGATATGAAAAACAAATCCATTGATGTTTTTTCACAGAAGGCGTAAAAATAAATGCATGTTAATAATATATGTAAAAACGAATATTTTATTTACACTTAGATCCTATCCTCGTCCACGAATAAAAAACTATAACCTAATTGAAGGACAATTATTACTTCACTGGAACCGCACAGATATGCAGAACCTCAGTGCATGTTTGATATATATGTAAAAACGAAAAATTTGTTAACACTTAGATCCTATCTGCGTCCACGAATCAAAAACTATAACCAAACAGAAGGACGAATATTACGTCATATTTACGAACACAAAAACCATTGATGTGTTTCGCAGAAGGCGTGAAAAGACAAATTCAAAGGGAACTGGCTTGTGGGAATATTATCAAACACAAGTGTGACGCTGATTCACAAAGTGGAAAATCATATCTAAAAATGCTTGTTTAATAGGGAAATAACTATTATTTGAAGTGTATATTATTTTCTACTTCAAACACATACCAAAACTAAACGTTACATATTTTTTAGAAGGGGTTACGCTAGCTTCAGTATGATCTTTCCTGCGATCGACAATAAACGCAAATATTTTTTTGGCTGAAATCACGGCGCCTAGAACTAGCAAAATAATTATAATGTTCAAAAATGATTTAAAAAATAATACAAGATTATAATTATCAAAGTAAAAATTGAATAATTTTGATTTAGTTACCAAAAATTTGCTATAAAAGTGAATGAAAAAGATAATTTGTAATAATAAAAAAAACATATAAATTTAATAAATGTGTCCTTTAAATATGTATGTTGTCGGGAAATATGAAAATTTTTGTACGATCTTTAGAAATTATGTGTACGAGCTTTAGAAACAGGACGTAAAGTGAGGCTCCGCTTCTCCTGTTTCGTAGCGAGTACAACTAGATGTACATGTATCGTGTTTATCCTGGAATAACTACCAACACTTAAAACTTTAGTTATCAAATAATCTTAATCATTGTCTCTATTTTCTCAAAGAAATCAACATGTAGTTGAAACGAGTACCGCGAAGAGGACGCCAAAATGAACTGGTAAGGAATCAGAAATATTCATATCACCGCTTGCTGAAGTGGGGTAACAGAAGACTTTGTTTGTACAAATAGAGCAAAAAATTATTTATATACCTGTTATTTGTACAATAGTTGGCTAATTGCAGGATAAAACCGAATACTGCGTATTAAAAAGAAGATGTGGTATGATTGCCAATGAGACAACTCTCCACAAGAGACCAAAATGACACAGAAATTAACAACTATTATAGGTTACCGTACGGCCTTCACCAATGAGCAAATCCCAAACCGCATAATCAGCTATAAAAGGCCCCGAAATGACAATGTAAAACAATTCAAACGATAAAACTAACGGCCTCATTTGTATAAAAAAAAAGTGAAGTTTTCCATGAATAAAACGTCCATCGGCAAATCAAACACATATTCAGGGCGATTGTATTGCAATTAATTAGACCGAAACACACTGGGTAGAATCATAGGCGGGTCCAAGGGGTCCCTGGGGGCCCGCCCCCCCTTTTTTCGTGGGAAAAATTTGGTTGATTTTATAGGGAATCATTGAAGCATGACTGGAGCGGGCCCCCCTTAGGTCAGTCATCGCCCCCCCCCCCCCCCTTTAGGAAGAGTTCTGGATCCGCCACTGAGAATTTTAATGTGCTTGTTCACAAGACAATAATCCACAGGAAGACATGTCATCTTTCCCAGGCACATTTTGACTCTGATCATACTAGTCTAGCTCTGCCCTTAATTCTAGAACTAGCTCAAAGTACGTTGATTTTGTTGAACGAGGAATACTGCTCTCTCAAAAGTTGCTAAGACAGGGCTATGAATCAATCAAATTAAGGTCATCACTAAAGAAATTTTACGGTCGCCATCATGAGCTGATTGGCCAGTATGACAAAAGTGTGTCAGAAATCATATCTGATATTCTTCCTCAGTCATAATAACCTTCCATCATTACCGAACTGAACAAAGAAATAACACGACAGGTGCCGTATACGGTGCAGAAAATGCTTACCCTTCCGGAGCACATGATTTCACTCCTGTTTTTTAGTGGAGTTCGTGTTGTTTCTTATTTATTATTTATAACTGTTGATGTATATGTCCTTTGGTTTTATGAGTCTTTGTATTCCTTGGTTTTGATTGTTATTGTCTTTTAATGCCGTGTGCTTAGCAGATAAGCACAAATTACCACTTTTAGAGAATTCGATTTGATCTAGTCGAGGTTCTCAGTTCTGTTCGAGACAACCTTGGCTTGAAAATGTTTTGGATTTGAGCAGCGTCGTAGATGAAGGCAAATCCAGAATATCGCTTCAAACGCACGAAATCAATAGAATGTTGCTTTCATTTGTAATAAGTTGTAATGGAGAAAGGAGTAGGTCCGGTAAGGACCGATTTTGGCCTCAAATTTTAGGTTCATCTGACGAAAGATTTTGACCACTTTTTAAACTCTTAAAAGTCTATTTCTTTTGAATCAATTAGTTTATGTGAAAGATTTTAACTGATTTAGTCATTAAAAATGATCCGATTCAAGCTCAAATATGAAAAATCTACCAAATATGCAAAAAAATGTCACTTTTCAGATGGTTTTTGTCAAAAATGAAAGTGGCCGCATCCGTGTTCATCCTCTACCTTTATATATGTTATGTATTATCATAAAATACAACTTACATTTCAATATTAAGGATGAACACATACGCGGCCACTTTCGTTTTACACGAAAACCGTTTAAAATTTAACTAAAATGCTAGAATTGTGAAGATTTCAGTAATTTAGCATGACTTAATGGTGCTAGTACCCGATATATGTGCATTGTATGGTCAAAAAGAGCCCATATTTATGTAGCAGAAGCATTCTACTGTCCAATAAACCACTAACAGTTTACATTTCAACTATTTTGTAAAACTGCTATATTTTAGGGCAGAAAAGGGGTCTTACTGGACCTACTCCTTTTGCGGCACTAAGACAAATCTGATCTCTTTTATTCTTTCGCCCTAACTGCAAAAACCATCAATATGTTTTATAACACTTTTATCATCAAATGATTTTCAGATTACATAACTTTGTTTTAAGTCACTTGTCTTTTAAACAGGACGTATAATTGCAAGGTCACAGCTTAATTTGGGATTTAAAAATTTACCATGTAAGGGCCGTACTTATGTTACTAGTATCTCGTATTCATCATTATGCCTAATATGTAATTCATCATTTGAAATGGCGTTTCATCTGCCATTGAAGTATAAATATTTCTTAATGTTCTCCTCTTGTGGTAACATACTGTTACATTGAAGATTAATATATTTCTTTATATAAACAAAAACTTCTTTGGTTGGTATTTAATGCAGAAGTTACAATTTTTTTCGCAATGTTAAAGTAAAATAATATTTTCCAAGTGATCTTTTACTAAAACTTTAAGAACACATTTTCGAATTAAAAGAAAATTTCCCCTCACAACAAGAATGAATAATATTATATCCAAAACACACTAGTCTACCATTTTAAGGGAGATAACTTCTTAAGAAATCCAATTCAAATTCTACAACTTATTGCCATATAAACTCTAAATATTAAGTTTGTGAAAAATACAAAATAAGTAGAAAATGTACCATATAAATAGTACATTACACATTGTGATGTACTAGATGATGAGTTCCATTCTTTTATTAAATGTAAAATAAATAAACAATTAGGAAAATAATTTTTAATTAAACATACAAATAGCTTAAACGATATAGATACATTAAAATATAATTATCCTCTATCCTGAAAGAGAACAGAACACTAAAACAATAGGCTTCTTTTTTTAAAACTGAGAACAGGGAGACTGTGCTTGATATTACTAGATTCTCTTATATATATGAAAGGATTATAGAAGACTGTTTTTTTTCATTGTTTTATTTCTACTTTATTTTAAAAAATCATGCATTGTCAAAATAAAAACTGTAATCATTTTCATTGATACAAAAATTTCCAGATGCCACATATATTTACCATTGGGAATCAGAAAATCAGATTGAAAAACCCGCAAGCAAAATACAACAAGATTGATCAATTGAAAAGCTTTTTAAAAACTGACAAAGAAACTATTTAGTAAGAGTAACGTCCCTTGAAATTATGACAAACAAGTAACTATAAACTTGGCTGAAGCTTCACTATGGCTTTTAAACATTACTAACATGAATCGATTATGCTTATAACGTAAAGTAAAAGTATTAACTAAAACATCTACGTCATAAAATCCTGATGTTAGATATTTGTAAAACCAATAATTATAACAGTCTTCACTGTTTCTCACTAAAACTGTACAAAAGAGATAAACTTTCAGTGTTTGATGGTTTCTCTCTCTATCCTAAGTCATAATTTGTAATCAATTTGTGAACGTTGATCCCACAAGAAAGTGGGAACTTTATTTTAATATTTATAGTAAATTATCGCTTTTTTGTGCATTTTTCCTTTAATCTTTTTTTGTGATAATTTTCATATCATGCTTCTCGCTTGAGATGGAAAAATTATCGCTAGAAACTAAGGAGGCCACGTGGCGTTGCTAACGAAACTGACATGAAATTGACAACGTCGTCATAGGTAAAATAGCGATAAACAGATTATCATTGGTCATCTCAACTCGATTGCTTTTCTCACTTTCGCTGTACCAGCTCAAGCGAGAAAATCAATCTCGTTGAGATGATCAACGATAATCTATAAGTAACGCGTGATACAGATATCATCTTTACTAAATCTAACTTAATATACAAAGTATAATGAAGAGAACGGGAGTGGATCGTAACCTTTGGTGCTTAGGGGCCGATAACATATGTAAATAAATCTTAAGTCGGAGAAAATAAGGCAAGTAGAGCTGACTTATCGCTCAGTCAAATACATTTAAATTTGTAATGGGGTATAAAGGAATAGCTATATTATAAGGGGCAGTCGAAATGACCATGGAAATACTAAGGATATTCCTAAAATCTTGCTGACAAGTTTGACCACAATGTGAAAATTTTCCCGGACAGATACATCATTGTATATGTCTTTGGGAGGATTGGATGGAGTAGTAATAATACGATGCAGTCAAAATGACCATGTTGATGATACAGATTATCATATAGACCACTGTTTAGTCAAGATGAAGATCATACACATACGCACTAGTATGACTAGTCCAAATAATTATGACGTTTGGCAAGGCTATTTTTTTTCTGGGACGCCTTCCTGGCAAGGCTTTTTTTTTTTTTTTTTTCTGGGAACGCCTTCCTGGAGGCTATTTTTTTCTTTCTGGGACGCATTCCTGTCGTAGGAAGGCGTCCCAGAAAAAAACATAGCCTTGCCAGTCGTCATAATTATTTGGACTATAGTATGACATAAGTTGACTCCTTCAATAAAGTGTGCAAAGACTACTTACACTGTATTTAACTATGCATATTTGATAACAAAACATCACATAGGCATATCAAAGCATGAACACCCTTTGATCTTCAACATGAAAGCACTTCAGGTGTTGTCTGTTCTATGGTCGGGTTGTTGTCTCTTTGCCATATTCCAAATTACCTAAGTCCTTTCTCAATTTTATTTACTAGCTTGAAAGCCTCGGTTTGGCATTTTTCACAGGGTGTGAATATACCACAGTACCGATCTCAGTACCTTGTATTATTAAGTACACACGTACTTTTAAATATACTACTATGCAATTGATACATAGATATACAAAAATCATACTGGGACACTTGTTTAAATTGGAGTAATCGAGGGCAGGATATTTTAATTTGATCAAAATTTTAAATCGGTTATTTATTCAGCTTTTGTTAACTTTCTTAACTCTTTTCCAATTTCTTTTTTTCTTTTTTTTTTATGGGGGAACAGAGATAAACAACAAATTTCCGAAATAACAGAATATTGAAATACTCAGTTGTCAGCTTAGGTTACACTGAATTCCCAATCAGACACACCTCCATTTAGGGTAATAAAAACGTGAAATAACAAAAATACTGAATTCCAATAAAAATTTAAAACGGAAAGTCCTTTATAAAATGGCAAAATCAAAAGCTCAAATGCATCAAATGATTGGAAAAGTTTAAACAATTTTCTTATTTCACTTGGAAATACTGTAAAAAAATTGTCGACTCTACATATATGTATATGTATACTAGACCGTTGGTTTTCCCGTTTAAATGGTTTTACACTAGTAATTCTAAAGCCCTTTATAGCTTGTTGTTAGGTGTGAGCCAAGGCTCCTTGCTGAAGGCCGTACATTGACATGTAATGGTTTACTTTTATGAATTGTTATTTGGATGGAGAGTTGTCTCATTGGCAACTCACATCACATCTTCCTATATCTATGTACTAACTTTACTATTTAAATTTGCTGTATTTTGAGAAATATATAAATGCATGGTTGATAAAAAGGAAGACATGTTCACACTAAGATTCTATTGACAACAATAACAACATTGAAGGACAAATATTACGTCACCGATATGCATCATAAAGACCATTGATGTGTTTCACAGAAGGCGTCACAACAAACATACACAAAAGACAAAATCAAAGCAATATTGCTTGTGGGAATATTATCTAACATAAGTGTGACGCTGATTCATAAAGTAAAAAATAGTAGTTATATGCACTTTTGAAGAAGTACATGACGAATATGACGAGGGTCTTGATAGTGATTTTTTTTTCTATATCTCCTTTCAATTTTCGCCAATTTTCTACATTTTTTTTTTTTTTTTTAAGGAATGACTGTAATATTTTTTCTGTCTATGAAGAAATAACATAAAAAATTTGGTGCACACTGAATAACGCGCGTAGCGGGTTATTTATCAGTGTGCACCACATTTTTAATGTTATTTCGAATAGACAGAAAAAAATATTACAGTCATTTCTTATAATTTAATTCTAAATTCCATTTAAAACCGTAGAAAACCATGAAAAAACGTTGATGACGTCACGGTCACATGACTAAATTATGTCTATGGGCTCATAACAAAATAACGTCAGCCAATCAGAAGACGCGTTACATCCTAAATTAAATTATTATTCTTTATTATCATATTTTAGCACCCCATATTTCCCTTTTCTTTACTTTTCGCTATTTTTATTATTCGCATTTTCAATATTTTGTAAAAACCCATCCAGAGCCTCATAAATATTCAGTAAGACATAAGTTAGATCCTTCAATGAAGTGTGCATCGAGGTTAGATCAAATCTACACTGACGAATATATACACGAATAGATAATAACAAATTAAAAGAAAAAAAAAATATTTTGAAGAAAAAATAATTATGAAACGAATCTGAAGTGAGGAAAAGATTTATTGATAAAACGCGTCTGAATTACCATGAAAGTTGAAATATCTATTTGACTTGCAGCCGATTTCATTGAATTTGTAGTAAAAGCTTATTTCTTTGGTTAAATTCCTTGCTAGCTGAACCGTGAAGTCATTATTAGGTTATGTAAACTACCCTCCTTTAAGAGTAGACTATTCTAACAGATAACCAATATATCTGTCTGTAGGACTATGCTACTTCAAAAGGAGGGTATTTACTAGTATACGTAACGTAATAATGACTTCACAGTTTAGCTAGCAAGCAAGCTAACCAAAGATAATACCTTTTTCTACACACTCAATGAAATCGGCTGTAATATCAGCATGAGAAACTTGCACTTCGTTCTCTCAATTGGATTAAACTGGTTTCTATTGGTAGTTTTTTCATTGAAAAATCATCTTTTAACGATGTTATATAAAAAAAAGATGTGGTATGATTGCCAATGAGACAACTCTCCACAAGAGACCAAAATGACACAGAAATTAACAACTATAGGTCACCATACGGCCTTCAACAATGCACAAAGCCCATACCGCATAGTCAGCTATAAAAGGCCCAGAAATGACAAGTAAAACATTTCAATTTGTTCTCGATCGAGGAAATTGAAAGACGAAGAGACAAAATATTTTATTATAGTGTCACATACAAATACAGAATAATATCATACATCATAATATAAGAATAAAAATCCAAATAAAAATTGAAATCGAAGTTAAAATATCGCTATCCAGGCACAACTTTCGCTAAAAGACTTATTCTAACATTCATTAACATGTACATGTATACACAATATTTTCTGCGATTAAACATAAATTATAAAGATTTTTCTAAAAAAATTGTTGTACACAATCATGTGATATCAGAATTTTTTTGTCATCATGATTAAAATCGTTAAAATGTGGGTTTATTGCACTTGCTTTCAAAAATAGACCATGTCGCATGCAGATCTGAATAAAATTCACAATGCATTAAGTTTAATGTGCTATTTCGTAACTTTTCTTGTCACACGATCGAGAAATATGCATACCCCACACACGGACCTTTTGTGTAATTCTTTAGTTCAACGTACTATACTGCACTCTCAACGTTCCTAAAAGTTCGGCTGATTTTGTTGTTTTAAAACCCATATTACCTAACACAGCTATTTTCGAAGAATTTGATGAACTTCCCATTAAGAGTCTACATGCCTTATTCTGAATTGTTTGAACTTTTCTAGTTGTTGTGTCCTCATAATGCGGCTCCATGTATAAGCACGGGTTCAATAAGAGTTTTATAAAGTTTTGATAAACATCAAATGTTACATGTAAGGTCGTACATGTAGCTAGATTTGAGACTTGACCAGGTTGAGTGCTTCTGATCAATTATCAATTACGTTGACCTATAGTTGTTAATTTCTGTATCATTGTGGTCTCTTGTTGAGAGTTGTCTCATTGCCAGTGCTATTACATTTTCTTTTTTTGTATCAAGACAAATTTACATGAATGCGTATTTATCATCATGCATGCCGAGAGTATGTTTCTTCAATAAAAATGGCGAATTATTGCCATGCAAAATTTGAAAGATATACTTATTTATTATCATGCATGCCGAGAGTATGTTTCATCAATAAAAATGGCGAATTATTGCCATCCAAAATTTGAAAGATATACTTAACTTAATGAACTGTGGGTAAATTAAAATTGTAGAATTTCATATCTCATTTTGTAAACAAAATTATTATTTCTTTGGTGTATATCAATTGCAGCCGTTACAAAAATTTCCGTAAGTAACAAAGGAAAATGATATTTCCTACATGTAAGTGTTCTTTCAAGAGAATTTAAATAAAACATTTACGAATTTTAAGAAAATTTCCCTTCACAATTAAATTACACCATAGTCTATTCAGTAAACAAAACTCTACCAATGTTAAGGGAGGCAACTCCTTACTAAAATATTTTTCGATAGCAGATTCAGACAGACTTCAAAAATCTCTTGTTCAGATAAAAAACTGTAATGTTTATTGGTGGTTACAGTGTAGTAGAATCTTATGGTAGAAATGCATGGTTACGTTCGAGAAAGAGTTACACAGATCTATACATATATACATGTATCTGGTATAGTGACAGACTGTCCTACTCGGAGGACAAGTTGAACCAGCCCGCTCTGTCTGGATGTGACAGACTGTCCTACTCGGAGGACAATTGTACCAGCCCGCACTGTCTGGAAGTGACAGACTGTCCCACTCGGAGGACAAGTTGAACAAGCCCGAACTGTCTGGAAGTGACAGACTGTCCCACTCGGAGGACAATTGTACCAGCCCGCACTGTCTGGAAGTGACAGACTGTCCCACTCAGAGGACAAATTGAACAAGCCCGCACTGTCTGGAAGTGAAATACTGTCCCAATCGGAGGAATGTCCCACTCAGAGAAGTGTTTTGATATCCTATTTGTTCTTAAAGTTGATCTTATCGTGTTCAAAATATTACAACAACCAGTCATACAAGCGGGGCTGGATTTGGGTTCTTTATTTCTTATTTTTTATCAATTGTTTATTTAGTCCATTATTCTCTGTTCTTAATATCTTAACAATATTCTTTAATCTTTATAATAATTATTGCCTTAATATGTTCTCGATCTTTGTGTGTGTTTGGGTCTTTTATTATGCATTTTTACCATGATTTTCAATTCTGTTAATACCATTATAAACCCTCGTACATGGTATTATCAAAATCAAGGTATAGTTATTATAGTTTAAACAAATGAATTCAGGAACCAACTGGCCAAATCAACTGTAATCGGGGACTATCGGAACAAAACAACTATAATCCGGGACCATCAGGACAAAAACAACTATGATAAGGACTATCGGGACAAAAAACAGCTATTCTCAGGGACTATTGGGGCAAAAACAACTATACTCAGGGACTATCAGAGCAAAAACTACAGTTATCAGGGACTATTAGGGCAAAAAAAAAAACTGAAATCAGGGACTATCGGGACAAAAAACGGCTATTCTCAGGGACTATCGGCGCAAAAACTACAATTATCAGGGACTATTGGGTAATCAGAGACCATCGTGACAAAACAACTATATAATCAGGGACTATCGGTACAAAAACAACAGTATAATCAGGGACTATCGGGGCGAAAACTACAATTATCAGGGACAATTGGGGCAAAAAAACTGAAATCAGGGACTATCGGGACAAACAACGACTATTTTCAGGGACTATTGGGGCAAAAACTACAATTATCAGGGACTATTGGGTATTCAGAGACCATCGGGACAAAACAACAGTATAATTAGGGACTATCGGGGCGAAAACTACAAAAATCAGGGACTATCGGGACAAAACAACTATAATCATGGACTATCGGGACACAAGACAACTTAAATCAGAGACTATTGGGGGAAAAACTACTATAATCAGGGACTATCGGGGCAAAGACTACAATAATCAGCGACTATCAGGACAAAAACATATATAATCAGGGACAATCGGGACAAAAAAACAGCTAAAATCAGGGCCTTTTGGGACAAAAACAACTATTATCGGGGAAATCGGGACAAAAACAACTATAATCACCGATCATCGGGACTAAAACAACTTCAATCACCGACCATCGGCGCAAAAAAAGAAAATAAGTCAGAAACAATCGGGACAAAAAATATGTGATCAGGGACCATCGGAACTAAATCAACTTAATTCAGAGACCATCATTACAAAAAAACTGTAATCAGAGAACGCCGACACAAAACAACTGTAATCTGGGACTATCGGGATAAAAGAACTGTAATCAAAGACCATAGGGACAAAACAACTGTAATCTAGGACCATCGGGACATAACAACTGTGATAGGAGAGCATCGGGACAAAACAACTGTAATCAGAGACCATGGAGACAAAACAACTGTAATCAGAGACCATGGAGACAAAACAACTGTAATCTGGGATCATTGGGACATAACAACTGTAATCAGAGACCATCGGGACAAATTAACTGTAATATGGGACTATCGTGACAAACCAACTGTAATATGGGAATATCGGGACAAACCAACTGTAATATGGGACTATCGGGACAAACGAACTGTAATATGGGACTATCGGGACAAACCAACTGTAATATGGGACTATCGGGACAAAACATGCCGAAACTGTACTAGTACTATCATGTACCACTGTCCAGCATTACAAAAATTAAAACTGTGATCATGAAAATTGATATCAAAATGTTCAAAATGCGAAATATATCTTAACCATTTGGACTTTAAAAAAACAAATTAGTACACCTGCAAGTAAAATACAACCAGATTAATAAACTGAAAAGATTCTTAAACTGTTAACGAAACTTTAACAGTAAGAGTTACGTCCCTTACGATTATGTTAAATGTGTTACTCTAAACTTGGTTGAAATTTGTACATAGTTGCTGCCATAACCTAATTTAAATTTAGTTCGCCTATGACGTGAACTAAAATTTTTAACTGGATCATCTACCTCATAATAATTTGATGTGAGATTTTTGTAAAACCAATAATGGTTATAATCTTCATAGTTTCTCACTAAAACTGTACAAAAGAGATAACCTTTCCCCGTTGTTAGGTTTCCATTCTCTATCGTAAGTAAGTAATTGTGAACGTATTGTATCTTCAGAGTATCTTCAGAAGAAGGAATTTACTTAAAAATTTACACAGTAATGTTGATCTTATTAGACTATTTAAATACACTGTAAAACATTATATAACTTACCTGTATGAATATTTGTGTGATGCAAGATGTATGAGAAATGTTTTTGAGAAACACTTTTTAAAGAATAATATTCTGGTACAAGAAACCGAAGGTGTCATAACATTTAATTTCTAATTATTGTGCTGATTATATATGTGATTATAATACTTAAAAACATTGCCTTGTGATATTTTTGTGTAATATGTAATATATCTGTTGTATATATATGTTGAATAATTGAATAAAGATAAAAAAAAAAAAAGTAATTGTGAACGTTGAGCCCACAAGAAGGTGGGAACTAAATTGCGGTAGTAATAGTAAAGTGACGCAGGGTAAAGACATCAACACGGACATATCCCCCCTCCCAAAAAAAATAAAATGAAATAAAAAAAGACGTGTCACCAACTTCAAATGTACTTAAAGTGTACATGTAAAGTTAGAACTCTATCATATATATTTGAATTTGAAGCTCAAGGTTTATATACAAAAATTAGAATCAAAGATAATAATTTACTTATAGAAAGGGGCAGATAGCTTAATATATACTAGTCAACTAAAGAAACGATACACGACTTTGGAATAAAATTCACCAAAAAGTATCAAATATGAAACAAAATAAGATACAATGTTTTAAAAAGCTTTCATTTGCAATGTATGCACTTCTGATAATAAAAATCAAAACCTGTCGAAAAGTTACTAAATTCCGTGTAAACGATCATAGGGTACAAATTATTTTTACGGAAAGTTGGATAAAAAATCGACACATAATTTTCTAAGTACTAAATGAATTTTCAAATTTGTTTACAAATATTCAATATACTAATCAAGTTCTTCATATTGTAACTAATGGATTGAATTTGTATTTTTGATTTTTTGGTAAAAAATTTGCTTTTTTGAAATCTCAAAAAATGCAAAAATATTAAAAATTGTTTTCGTCTCAAATCAATGTTTTAAATATGAAAACAACACACTGTAAATTTGGAACCTTTCGGATGAGTTTTAAGATTGTTACCTTTTTTTTTAATTTAGCTTTACACATTCTGTCTATAGTAAATCAATTGATAATGAATACATTTTTACGATTTCTTGTGTTACAAATAAACGAAGAAATCTGTATGATCCTAAAAAGGAATTGATTGCAAACATTGTCTTAACCATTAAATGAGAGGTTGGCATCATTAGTTAGAACTTCTGTTTTGAAAATTGTCGTTTTATGTAAATTTTGTCAAAAAATTAAAATTTCGCCAAATGATGTCGTGAAAGCAAAAAGTTTTTTTTTTAAACTGATTTATATTTCCACGGTCATTAAGTATTACTACCTTCAATATTGGTCCTATAAGGGACGACATCAAAAGATCGATGTAGGATGAAAAACTTAAATCAAATAGTTTGGGGGTGGGGGTCAACATTGCTGCAAGTTTTGTTAAACCATATCGATTTTACATATCCTTATAGGTAAATCAATTTTTCCCAAATTAAGTTAAAAGGGGGACTGGGGGGGGGGGGGGGGGGGGGGTCAGTGAAAAAACTGTGTGAGTTAAGTTTTTTATCCTACATTGAACTTTTAATGTCGTCCCTAAACTGAAAACAACTGAAAACTTCATCTTTAACTTGAAAAAAAAACTCGTGTATCGTTTCTTTTGTTGACTAGTATATGTATACATTGAAACCAAAGAACAAGCCATAGAAACCCACTTTCTACTCTACTGTCAAAATATATATTAAAACTCAAGTTTTATTAAATTTTTGTAGAATAAACTGCCATGAAATAAACCCTCTTGTTAAAGAAGCTTTTTTTTTTGGCTATACTTTTTGGACCTTTTGGATTATAGCTCTTCATCATTTATATAAGCTTTGGATTTCAAATATTTTGGCCACGAGCATCACTGAAGAGACATGTATTGTCGAAATGCGCATCTGGTGCATGAAAATTGGTACCGTTAATGTTATTGCAGTAAATAAGTCTTTGTCTGAAGATGGAATACATACTTGTTATATGTTTGCCAAGCATATTTTTAAAGAATTTAATATTGACGAAGAAGAATATGTTGATTTTGATAAACCTTTTAAACTTATATAAAAATCACTCAAAAAAGACTGTTAAACATATTGTGAAGGAAAAGTAAAATAACATCACCCTTGAAAAACTTTCAAATATTGATAACAGTTCAAAACTTTACCTTTATAGTAAACTTAAAAATGAAACTAAATTGGAGGACTACTTGCACAATCTAATCAATTTCAATAGTCGTCAACTTTTATCAAAAATACGTGTAAGTGATCATAATTTGGAAATTTATTTAGGACGTTATAAAAAAATTCAAAGAGAACACAGACTGTGCAAAGTTTGTAAAATTTAGATGATGAGGAACACGTTTTCCTTCATAGCCAAATTAACAATAATTTAAGACATTCCCTTATAAATGCAATTAAAACCCATTATCCTAATTTAAACCAGCTTGACTCTAACTCTAAACTTTAAACTATTCTAGATCCAAATAAAGATATTTTGTCTAGTGTTGTAGACTATATAAAGTAATCTATGGAATTGCGAAAATAAGGTCCACATTGGTCAATTATTATATAAATATATACAATGTTTATATGTATTATTAATATCAACTTCATTTGTTGAAAACATTGATCATGTATTATTTTTCTTGTCACTTGTGTATATAATGTGCTATGCCCGCACGGGTTTCATATTTTGCAATAAAGAAAGTATATACAACTTTTGCATGATATCACAATGGGCCAGTCTGAATTTCTTCCCTTCATCTGTGTCAAACCAAGGCGTTTCATGTTTAGCTAATAGTTTTATTTGTAATTTGTTAACTTTATATTTATGAAATACTTGCTACTGCACGTGACGCAAAGAATCAAAAAGCAAAAGCTCAAACACATCAAACGAATGGATAACAACTGTTATATTCCTGACTTGGTACAGGTATTTTCTTGTGTAGACAATGGTGGATTGATAGACCAAGACATATCCACAGAATCACCACGGTTCAACGCCATTTGAAACACATACAAACATGTACTCAAGGGATTTTAAATAAATGTTAAGTCGAAGAATACAAGTGTGTTTTTCTATATTGTGATGTTATGCTATTGTTTCAGAAAAAAGGAAGAAGGTTTGGATCCATTAAAACGTTTTTAAATCCCGCTGCAAATGTTTGCACCTGTCCTAAGTCAGGAATCTGATGTACAGTGAGGGTGGTAAAGGCGGGGTGCTTGCACGAAAAAAACGTGAAATAAGACATAATTTCACGTTGAACGTGAAATAATTTCTGTAATGAACGTTGCACGAAAAATAAATACTTTTATGTGAACCTTTTGTGACTGAATCACTGTCTTTTTGTATATATTAACTCTTTGTTTATGATTTAATTGGTTTACAGCTTTTAAAAAAGTATTTCTTGACGATCCCTGCCAAGTGTTTAAATTTTATTTGAAAATACCGAGCACGCAAAATAGGACTTTGAAAATCACGATGCACGTTAAATTAAATAAGCAGAACACGTTGAACGAGGCACCCGTCTTGCACGACTGAACGTCAAATAAAAAAGTAAAAACACGTTGAACGTGAAATAAAAAACGGCGATCACGTTGCACGAAAATAACCCTTTACCACCCTCTACAGTAGTTGTCGTTTGTTTATGTAATTTATACGTGTTTCTCGTTTCTCGTTTTTTTTTAATATAAAAAAGAAGATGTGGTATGATTGCCAATGAGACAACTATCCACAAAAGACCAAAATGACACAGACATTAACAACTATAGGTCACCGTACGGCCTTCATAAATATAGATTAGACCGTTGGTTTTCCCGTTTGACTTGAATGGTTTTACACTAGTTATTTTGGGGCCCTTTATAGCTTGTTTTTTCGGTGTGAGCCAAGGCTCCATGTTGAAGGCCGTACATTGACCTATAATGGTTTACTTTTTTTAAATTGTTATTTGGATGGAGAGTTGTCTGATTGGTACTCACACCAAATCTTCCTATATCAAGATATAAAAAAGAAGATGTGGTATGATTGCCAATGAGACAACTGTCCACAAGAGACCAACATGACACAGACATTAACAACTATAGGTCACCGTACGGTCTTCAACAATGAGCAAAGCCCATATAGCATAGTCAGCTATAAAAGGCCCCGATAAGACAATGTAAAACTATTCAAACTAGAAAGACTCTGTCAACAAACCGACATTACCATGTGTAAAAACGAAAAACGATGAAGAACCTAATTTTAAAGTTGACTAGTCGCTTGGTCAAATACATCTTTATTTGTAATGGAGAAGTAAAAAAAAAAAAAAAATAGCTATTAAGGGCAGTCGAAAAGACCATGCAAATAAAAAAAGATTATCATAATAATATTTGACCAGACTTTTTGTACTTGTATATTTAATTTTTTTTTTTTTTTTTGGGGGGGGGGGGGGGGGTAGGGGGTGGTTGAAAGGCTGAGGGCCTAGTTAAACATAAAAGGTGTAGTCAAAATGATCATTTTGATTAACTTCTTGACCACTGTTTCGTCCAAGATAAAGATCGTGCACTTTTGAAGACAAAAAACAAGTATGACATGTTAAGTTAATCCCTTCTATAAAGTGTGCATCGAATATTTACACTGTGTTTAACTATGCATATTTTAACACAAAACGTCACTTTGGCATATCAAAGTAAAAAAATCCTTTGGTCTTCAACATGTACGCACTAGAGAGCCTCAGCTGTGCATCTTTCTCAGAGTATATTACAGTACAGATCTCAGTACTTTGTACTATTATAAACTTAGTAAGTGCATAAGTACTTATGTGTAATTAATAAATGTATGAACATCAAAGACACTTGTCCAAAATGGAGTAGCTATAGTCGCAGACAGAAGATTTATTTCAATTTGATGATATAGTGAAACCTTACTAAACCAAATCCGGCATAAACCGAAAACCTGTCTAAACCAAACATGTTCATAAGCACCATCATATCAAACTATGTGCTTTATGAACCTGATTAAACCAAACATCGGCCTAAACCGAGCAAAATCTTAAGCCCCACACTGTATCTGAAATCAGAAATAGAGTCAACTGTTGTCGACTTCCTGGACCTTTTTCTTATTCCCTTTCACTCTGTTAGGGGGAATAGAGGTTAACACCAAATTTCAGGAATAACATTACTCTGTTTGAACAGTTGTTAACTCCCACCCAGGGAGATTCCGGGGTTAGAAGCCCCCTTTTTTGGACATCTAATACTTTTGTATATGGACATAATGTTTTGAATCTCCCCTTTTTATATGACTTGCATGTGTTGGGATCTAAGTGTTTACTGTCAAGTAAACTATTTAGTAAGAGTTACGTGCCTTGATATTATGACAAAAATATGGTATCTTAAACTTGGATAAAGTTTTCAAATTGCTTTTGGAATAAACTAACATGAATTTAGATCGCTTGTAACGTGAAGTAAAAGTATAAACAAGAACAGCTTCGTCATAATATCTTGATGTTAGATTTTGTAAAATCAATAATTGTAATAGCCTTCACTGTATCGCATACAAAATTCTGCAAAAGAGATAAAGTTTCAAGATTAAATGTTTCTATTCTCTATTTTATTTATGGATTTGTGAATGTTGGGCCCACAAGAAGGTGGGTATCTTAATATAGTGTTAATAGTAAAGTGATATATGCCAAAGAAATCAACTTATCAGTGTCAACAACTTTATACATGTAACAGTTTCTTTGGCAATCATACAATATCTCTTTATTTTGTAATGAGAAAGGATTTAATTATATACATCAAATTCAACAGTTTAAAAGAAGATAACAATTTTCTTCTCTATAGACATTGTAAGCATTAAAGTCAAACAAGACGTAGAATTGAAATATTTGCTACTGGACGAAGACAGTAATTAATCAAGGCATCAAATATAGTCCCTAGTGTTGACAGTGGGTTACTTGCCATTAATTTTTATAACCCTTCCAAATTTATTTCTCCATGTTTAATGCCTCAAATTGCAAGTAGGGGGTGAAATTACACTGTAAAAAAATTTGGGTCCAGAATTTTAAAGGAAAGTAGTGATTTGGTCCAGGTGAAAAAGGTTGAAAAATAGTACTTCGGAAGCTGTCAAAAAGACGCCCTAAAGATAAAATTGTCCATATTTTGAGTTAGAGGCGATGAAGTTTTCTATAATTTTGATACAATTTGTCCCAAAAGTAGTACAACACACTGTAAAAGTTTCTTTGAGAAAGCGCAGGTGGGATTTTTTTTATTTTCATTTATGTTCTAAAAGAAATGCACTACGAAATAATTGTGGTCTCGGACCTCCATATTACATTTGTATTTCCACTAAACCAAAGGGATAATTTATAAATCATATTAAGTTGAAGAAAACAGGACAATATCATTAAAAAACGGTTTACAATGAAAAAACAATTTACTAAAAATCCAAGTTGATTATTGTATACTTAAATATGAATATGAATACAAACATGAAACTTTTATTTTGATTTTTGATTTGGCTCTTGAGAGCGTTTTACTGAATATAAAAAAAACCCATATACATAACATTAAAATATAGAACATGCAGATAATATATATTAGCAAATGCATAGAAACAGCACAAGCATATTGAAATACATGCAAAGCAGATTACTAAACTACACTTTTAAACCTGCCAAAACTGAGGCATAACTAAAAATTGAAGCAAAACTAAAATTGAAAGTTTCAATTGTGATTAATATGCAGTGAAGGCATTTTAGCCTTTTCAAGCAACCGTTGATGATTGCATGATCTTCATACACACACCTTGGTACTATTTCTTGCACTTTTTCTAAAAAAAAATTACAGAAATGCCATGTCAAAGAACAGGCATTTATAGTTGACAATATAAATGAATGAAAGATAGCTATCTTACTTAGCTTCTTCAAATAAGTTTCCAAACGTTTTGAAATATTTAGTTGCTATGATGTCTTCCTGCATATTTTTACCAATACATGTATAAGTATAAAAATTTACCTAATAATCTAATTTAATGTCAAGTAGTTTGACAGTTGACTCAAAAAAAAGATCAGCACTTTGTATACATGTACGTATACATGGATTTTTGTAATATGTCTTTTTGACAACGACTAAAACCTGAAATTTGTCAGTTTCGCCTGCATTTTATTAAATACATTTTTTATTTGTAATGGAGTAGTCAAAATAACCATTAAAAAAACAGGGGGAGTCCCAACCCAGGAGAAAGGAGATAACAGGGGAAGTCCCAACCCAGGAGAAAGGGGGATTCCAATCATATAACAGGGGAAGTTCCAACCCAGGAGAAAGGAGGATTCTAATCATATAACAGGGGAAGTCCAAACCCAGGAGAAAGGAGGATTCTAATCATATAACAGGGGGAGTCCCAACCCAGGAGAAAGGAGGATTCTAATCATATAACAGGGGAGTCCCAACCCAGGAGAAAGGAGGATTCTAATCATATAACAGGGGGAGTCCCAACCCAGGAGAAAGGAGGATTCTAATCATATAACAGGGGGAGTCCCAACCCAGGAGAAAGGAGGATTCTAATCATATAACAGGGTAGGTCCAAACCCAGGAGAAAGGAGGATTCTAATCATATAACAGGGGAAGTCCCAACCCAGGAGAAAGGAGGATTCTAATCATATAACAGGGGGAGTCCCAACCCAGGAGAAAGGAGGATTCTAATCATATAACAGGGGAGTCCCAACCCAGGAGAAAGGAGGATTCTAATCATATAACAGGGGGAGTCCCAACCCAGGAGAAAGGAGGATTCTAATCATATAACAGGGGGAGTCCCAACCCAGGAGAAAGGAGGATTCTAATCATATAACAGGGGAAGTCCCAATCCAGGAGAAAGGAGGATTCTAATCATATAACATGGGGAGTCCCAACCCAGGAGAAAGGAGGATTCTAATCATATAACGGGGGAAGTCCCAACCCAGGAGAAAGGAGGATTCTAATCATATAACATGGGGAGTCCCAACCAAGGAGAAAGGAGGATTCCAATCATATAACAGGGGAAGTCCCAACCCAGGAGAAAGGAGGATTCTAATCATATAACAGGGGGAGTCCCAACCCAGGAGAAAGGAGGATTCTAATCATATAACGGGGGAGTCCCAACCCTGGAGAAAGGAGGATTCTAATCATATAATCCAATTCAAATGCATCGATCGTCCAAAAAAAGAGTCCAACCACTGGAAACCCCTCTCCCTAGATCAGCAACTGATGACATATTGACCACTGTTTATTCAAAGTTAAAAGCATAGATATAGGAAGATGTGGTATGAGTGCCAATGAGACAACTCTCCATCCAAATAATAATTTATAAAAGTTAACCATTATAGGTAAAGGTACGGCCTTCAACACGGAGCATTGGCTCACACCAAACAGCATGCTATAAAGGGCCCCAAACATTACTATAGTGTAAAACCATTCAAACGGGAAAACCAGCGGTCTAATCTATATGAAAACATGCACTTTTGAAGAAGTGCATACAACAAATATGACACAAGTTAATTCCTTTTAATAAATTTCGCATCGGATACACAAACCATCACATGGGCATATCAAAGGATGAAAACTCTTTGGTCCTTCACATGAAAGCACTAGAAAGTCATAGTTTGGCTTTTCTCTCACAGAGTGAAAATACTATAGTACAAATCATAGTACCTTGTACTAATATATACTGTGTGCACTTGATAAGTACATAAGTACTTATATGCTATCAATAAATGTCTGAACATCAAAGACACTTGTCCTAACTGGAGTAATCGAAGGCAGGATATTTAATTTGATCAATATTTGTAATCAGACATTGATTCAACTGTTGTCAACTTTTCTGACCTTTTCCTCATTTTTTTTAGGGGGAGGAGGAGGTTTACAGGAATTTGAGTACTGCGTATGAATATTTTCGACCGTCTAATATCCCCGATTGGCGATGGACACTCTTCAAACACTGTTCTGTCAAATACAAGTCAAATCTTCTAAATAAAATGGCCAGTCTAATTACATTGAAAATGTCGACTCCGTTCGCGCAAAGAAATAAACATATATAAAAATGAGGGAAAGGCAATCTCTCAGCCGGTCACAATGTAGATTATCGCTATAGAATTAGAATATTCCTTATCAGACACACCTTCGTATAAGGAAAATGGAATTTGATAATTCTGAATATGTAACTTTACTGCTTAAATTTACTGTATTTTAAAACTCTTAAATTTGAGAACGGAAGAGCATAATTGATAAAACGGAAGAAAATTTTACACTTTGATTCTATTCTATTCGCGTCTACGAATTCACAGCTATATAATACACAAGTTGAAGGACACATATTACGTAACATATATGCAAAACACAAAGACCATTGATGTGTTTCACAGAAGGCGTCAAAAGACAAAATCAAAACAAACTTGCTTGTGGGAAAATTATCTAACACAAGTGTGACGCTGATTCATAAAGTAAAAAATCCTTCCCATGCACTTTTGAAGAAGTACGTAAGCAATAATGAGGGTCTTGATTGTGATCCTTTATTTCAGTCTTCTTTCATTTTCCCGCCATTTTTTCTATATTTCTTTTATTTTCATTTACATGCACTAGTATTTTGGTTTTTCATATTTTTAGCATCCTATTATTCCCTTATTTATTTTTCGCTATTTTCGTTTTCGCCTTTTCTCTATTTTAACATTTGAGAACCCTGTTATTCCTTTTAATTTATTTTTTGCCTTTTTCTCTATTTTATTAAATCCCTTCTAGAGCCTCAAGCTAGTTAGATCATTCATTGAAGTGTGCATCGAAGTAAAATCAAACCTATAATAAAACAGCTGATTTTGAGAGAAAACTGAAGATTACAGACACAAATAGATATTAAACAAATAAAAAGAATATGAAAAAATAGATTTGAAGAAAAAATAATATGAAACGAATCTAAAGCGAAGAAAAAAATATTTTAACGCGTTTGAAAGATACGGAAGCCGATAAGGGCCATTAAAAAAATTAATTATGTTGTAATTACGACATAGCATGTCGTAATTTCGACATAACATGTCGTTATTACGACATCGCTATGTCGTAATTTCGACATAACATGTCGTTATTACGACATCGCTATGTCGTAATTTCGACATAACATGTCGTTATACCGACATCGCTATGTCGTAATAACGACATCACTATGTCGTTATAACGACATAGCTATGTCGTTATAACGACATAGCTATGTCGTAATAACGACATCGCTATATATAAAAGAATATGTATTATGATTGCCTAGAGACTAAATGACACATAAATTAACAACTATAGATCATCATAATGCCCCAAATGATTAGAAAAGCCCCCGCATATATAGTCAGCTATAAAAGAGAGAGGAAAGATACCAGAGGGAGAGTCCCCAGAATGCTGTGTGGCAGACAGTGTTTTTAATTAATTATTAGCTCCCTTGGTAAAACTCCAAGTTTCATATTTAATGTATTTCATTGTTAAATAAATAAATTTGGTGTATTTACTGTTTTCTGATTGGTTAAAATTATTAGTTTTATTTTCAATGTTGTCAATTTTGATGGCGACACGCCCACTCTGACGTTGTGTATTCATACGCCAACATGTGTGTACGTTGTTATTGTTAATATAAATAATATAAAAAGTTCTTTAAGCCTTATTTTTGATAGAAATTTATTTATAATGAATGGCAATAATTTATTTTGATTTTATTGAACCATAAAACAATAAATTCAAAATAGATAATAGCCATTCATTAAATAATTTACATGAAGCTTAATAAGTACAAATTTGTTAATTGCATAGTTTTTGCTATTTGAATTCATTGGTTAAAGATTTTTATTTATATTGTAAAGTTTAATATTTGCATCGTCGCAAAATCTTTGGATACCTTCAGTGAGAAACTAATATATTTTATAGATCACATCTCAGGTTAATAAGTTAACGACCGTGGAAGGGCTGTATAGCTAGACAAGGTTGATTAAAACTTTGGAAGAATAAAATGTGGTATTATATGAGGACTGACTTTGCAAGCCAAGCATTCCATCTCCCTTTAGATAAGCGCAAACTACATGGCTTCTTGTAATAAAGGTGAATTGAAGTATTGATTGCTCTATTTCTACTTTCAAACGTTGGGCACGATGTTCCTACAACACGACGTTACACTTAAAATGCGGCGTCGAGGGTTTTTTACTTCGATTAATTTTTGCAAGTTTTATTCGGTTTTTTATGTTGTTGGTTGATTTTGGTTCTGTTCGTTTTGTGATGTCATTTTATCAAAAATTACCTCGAGTTGTGGAAATCGATTTAATAATGTTTACCCTTTAAGTTATTTCAACTAAAAATGCAGTACTGTCGCAAGTAATGTAGGAAGGAAAGATGGAACGGAAGTACATGTATACGGTTTTCCATATTTTTTTTTTTCATAGGATGTTTAACTTTCAAGGTGCATACATGCCAAGAAATCCTAGCTAAAAATTCCGATGGACCTCCTACGGCACCCATTAGTAGATACAGATTTAATTTCATTCAACAAATTAATTTATGACCTTTATGTACGTCTCGCTAAGAACACGGCCATATACCAAATGGTCAATATTAATCATCCATGTAATTTGCTCTATGGGATATTTGCAGAATTTCAACGGAGGCAATTTCTTGGCATGTCATCTGTCATTGTAAAATTTCTATATCTTAATTCAACCCCAATACAAATATATCTGACACTCTGCAAGTAAATCGAACATGTTTACCCTTGGTTAAATTTGAATAGAATTGTATTTTCCCTGGCACATAAGTTGTCGAAATACACCCCTTCAATTACTTGAACCTTGGCTTGAGAATTATTTCCCAAGTCATCTATAGTGTTTAACTTCTGATATACATTTTAAAATATGGTAATCTACTCCTGGATCGTCCGCGAAAACGGGAAATATAATCCCGGGTTTTTATTAATTCGGTGAAACGGTTTTCGTCGCTGTTTGGGATTCGTCTTTCAATTACCTCCATTTCATGCACAAGTTTATATTGACGAAAAGTTCCGGCTTCGCTAGTACAGGAATTACTTTCATCACGACAGTTATAACATGAATAGCAGGACAAATCGCGAAGTAAAACATTCCGTGAACTGGTATTAAGTCTTTTAATATTGGTGATTGCACCTTACTGAAGTGACGACTTTAAATGATCTATTTCGGAGTACTTCCGTAACATAAATTTCAATTCGCATTTTACATTTAGAGGACTGTCTTGGTGTCTCCAATTTGTCTTTGCAAAAGTTGGACGAAGTTCATGTAATGGAATTTTTTCCCCATTTCCCAATTCTTTTAAATAAATCGTTAAAAGCTATAAACGATTAATAAAAATTGCAAAATTTAACCTGTGTCGAACCTATGTCACCGGGCGGAGTCTATAGCAACATGCACTATTCTTTTTTTTCGGCAGCAATCATCAACCTCATTTTCCAAATTTCATAACACGATTTGTTTTAATTATCATGAACATTTAATTGAATCTTTAGCACATGCAACGTCGGAAATTAGCGTCTTTAGGATTTTAGACGTTTTCAGACGTTTGGACAAATTGGCTACCGTTTTGTAATGTGTGGAATCATTTTATTCCTTTAAGACCCAAATATGTAGTTAATAAGAAAAGAATCTTGGCATTTTTTACTCTTCGTGTATGTAACTTTTGTTTTGATCAATTATAAAAAATACGCGTTAACTGCTTTGAATCAAAGTACTGAAGTACTGAACATCAGAGGACCTCAAGTTGTGTTGAATATTGATAAATGACAGGTGTTTATATTATACCTACCAGACAGATATGTTCACCATACAATATAGTACAAATATTAAATATAATATGCTATCAAATCTGAGATACTGACTTGAACTAGGAAACTTAACTTTGTGAATTATCAATGATTACTTGGTCAAATGAGAACTGTTAGATTGGCATTATGACCATATAGTTGCACACATACAAAAATCGTTAGCGTATTACTTATAATAGATAATCAACATAGCAAACAATTCTTCGAGTAGCTATATAGTCACTCACTGAACTATGAAAAAGAGGTTCAAGACAATCATTTCAAAACAGATAAATTGTAATATTGTGGCTAATTAAAAAATAAAGTGGGGAAAAATATATTGTTTTGGCAAAAGGGGTGGCGAAAAAAATAATTGACCCAGGGGAAACTTTGGGGCTATAGATACCAGATGAACAGCAAACTCATAAATGGAAAATAAACTTACAATTCCATGACTAAAACTGAAAAAGGCATGCATACAAATAAAAGTACACTAGAAACAACATAGAAAACTAAAGACTGAGCAACACGAACCCCAACAAAACAGGTGATCTCAGGTGCTCCGGATGGGTAAGCAGATCCTGCTCTACAAATGGCATTAATTAACAATGTTTGTACATGTAGTATCCAGGTCTTTTTTCTGAAACATTTAGCTTTTGGATCAATTGCTAATTAAATGGATGTTAACACAGCAAGATTACTATCCCTTATTCTAGATTTTTGTTGCAGTCAACACAAACTCTTTAAATGTTCATAAATAGCTTCACTGAGTTACATTTGTATCTTGGTTTTATTGTAACACAGTCAATCATTTATCCATTATATTTTTTTTTTAAATTAGCAGCTATACATGTACATTGTAGGTTCTGTTTTCTAATTAGGTCTTTCCACCTTTCCGTGGAAAGACCTATTGATTTTGTTCTGATTATTATTTTTTTTTTTTCTTCCGCCTAATTTTTTTTCTTGCGTAATTTTGTTGTTTCAAAAGATGTCGCTTAGATATTTGGAATATGATATCGTATAGTTTATACGCTTTAAAACTGACAACCGCGCAACTAGATACTTTGCGTTGTAAGAGTTATCTCCCCAAACACTGTTTTTCTTGTGGCCACTACTCCTTCGCAATTGAAAAGATTACGACAAATTTATTTTACCAAATTGCTCGTTACATCTTCAGGATTCGGAGTTTAGTTTTAACCGAAGCTATCCGGATACTCCATATGAGAGTTATTCCCCCTTATGTATTTGATATAAGTGATTTGCATTTCTAACTGGTAAACCATAACTTCATAAGTGCTAGAGACCTAGGGTCTTTTAATTTGAGATCCTTGGTCCAAAAAAATGAAAATTAGGTCAAGGTCATATTCTAGATTTTTTATTTTGGCTTATTTTTACTTATTTTCAAAACCTTATAACATATCTACATCTTATTTTCACTAAATTGTTAGTTGCGACATGCCGTTACTTATAAATTTTGGTTGAAAGGGTGCGTAAACAATAAATATAAGTTTTTGCCCATCTTATATTTAGAATTATGCATAAAGTCATATAACTCATTAACCATACATAAAAGTGAGGTCAAGGTCATAGGAAATTTGCACGTTCTAGATTTTGACCTTTGCTTTAAATTCATATTTATATATTATAAAGCCATAGGAACTGACATTTTAGATTGATTTTTAATATTTTGATAATAAAATAGATCTTCACTTGTGAAAAGACCTTCAATTGTTCTTTGAACAATTGGTTTTTAATTATTAAATGGTTCATTGTAAATATTACAATGTATTATATGTAGATAGCCATTTGCTAATGATGGTATTTTTGTTAATTGAATATCACTGTTGATTGGCTATTTATGGCTTCAATATAATTCTATTGTCTATTCTAATGTCTTTACTAAACTATAAACTAAACCCACCAAGTAACATGTACCTGAAAATACTATAAACAAAATAATAGAAAACACAGTAGTTAACAATCTAATCCTTTTCTCTTTTCACTAGAAATGTTAGTGTCCAAATAAAAAATGAAAATGAAGGCAATTAAAATGTCATAGTATCAGGTATTTATCTGATCTTTCTTCTCCTTTTTTATTGTCAGTTGCACTAATTACAAAAGGCTTGAATTCAAAAGTCCTTTTTCAAAACAACATAAGATGTCTTGTCCAGAAGTACATGCTTTGTAAGAACATTGACGATTTGTTCATTAGTCTGAATCCATTTTACTTTTTTAAGCTCTCCACCTTGAAGCAATTGCTTTATTGCATTGATCTCCACCCTCAATCTCTTTTCTCCAACAGGTTTATCAGAGTATATTGCATGATAAAGGTCTTTGTTGTCAACGAAACAATCTACTGGAGTATGCATCAAATCGTTCTCATTATGCATTAATTCCTTAAACAGAGCTACTAAAGATATAACACAGTCCACACCATCAGCTAAGGCCAAGGCTTCACTTGCTAAAGTACTACGTACAACTCTTCTTAATTTCTTAGATTGCCAAGTGATTGGGTTCACTTTACCATCATCGCCCATCAAAAGCACAACATAACCACCCTGACTTCCACCATCTGGAAGATTTCCAAATGATGCATCACTGAACAAAATAAATTTCACATTATGTCCAAGATTCTGGAATTGCAGTGAAACGGGATCGTTTTGCACCTTCCTAATTATTTTATTGACTTTCTTTAGATCTTCAATAGTGCTAGACTTAATTTTTGATGAAATAGCAGCAACATCAAATGCAATGTCTGGACGTGTTTGTCTTGCTAACCATAATAATTGTCCTATTTTTGACCTCAATAGTGTCTGTTCTGATGATGAAAGAGGAGATGTTTTAACTCTGTCTTTATCTATTAAAACAGTCTTCAACATTCTGACATAGTCTTGCTGGCTGAGAACAATAGTTTCATTTTCTTGGCTGAGGTCAAGACCCAAATATTTGAAAGACTCACAGGATTCTTTCCCTACCTTGAACATATCCCTAATTCTGGACACAACAGTTTTCTCAAAGGCACTGGATCCTGCCCAAAGAAAGTCATCTACATGAACTGCTAGGACACCAGTCAAACCTTTTTCATTATACCAATAAAATACAGCTGAATCAATTTTGGACACTGTTCCTCCACAATCTAGCAATGTTGCTTTAACTTTTTCGTACCACTTTAAGGATGCATCAACAAGACCATATACACATTTGTTAAGGCGCCAGACTTTACCAGTTGCTTTAGCTTCTTTAGGAGGTCTTAAGTAGACTTCTCTTTGCATTTTCTCTTCTTGAAGGAAAGCAGTTTTAATGTCCACTGAATTAATTGACCATCTTTTACTAGCAATAATTGATAAAATTAGTCGTAGAGACTGCTTTTCACATGTTGGTGAATTCTTTGGTATCTCATCTAGGCTGTCTTCTTCAAAACCTTTTGCTACCAATCTAGCTTTTCTATGAAATTCGTTCTCTAATTCTTTCATAGTATAAACCCATCTTGTTGAAATACAGTTTTGACCATTGTCTTCAACTTCTTCATAAACATTGTGCTTGTTCCAGTTATCCAGTTCTGCCTCTCTAGCCTCAGTAAAATCAATATCACTTAAAAGTACATCTTCATTCACGTCATCTGACTGGTTAACAACTTTCAAATCATTGACTGTTCTTAGATCAATTGATATCTGATCACCTCTCATATTTTCTGGCTGATTGTATTCTATATTGTACCAGCTCTTTTTAACAGTTGTAGCCTTTCCTGCCCTGCCTAAAATTATTGCTTCTCTTGTGTCATTTTCACCAGGGATTTTGAAAATCACTATCTGATCCTTCTTTAATTTCATACAATCATTTGCCTGTGACCCAGGATTATGTTCCATACTTTCCTCATGTATATCATTCTCTGCCTGATTTTCCAAATCAAAACTGTCTGTCCCTTCAGATTCAGGACTATCTTCACCATTCAAACTACCATTCAAGCTACCAGCATGATTATCATCTTGATCAGCACTTTCGTCTGCATATTCCTCAACATTTTCTTGGTTTTCATCATTCTCAGTATCATTTTGATGAGGCTCTTCATCGTCACTCTCATAGTATACTAAGTCATGATCTGGTTCAGTGTTGTTATATGCTGCAGCTTGCGGCTTACGCACAGGAGTTGACTTTGCTGTATGCTTATGAATAATCTTTTGTTTTCTTTCAACATCAATGTCTCTTTTTATTCTACTTTCATGTACACGCACATATGTACCTCCATATCTTACAAAAACAACTACGTTATCTTGACCAATTACCCAGCCTGGTCCTTTCCACTGATTGTCTCGTAGGAAGAAAACTTTGTCACCATTTTTGAATTTTTCTCCTGAAGGCCGGATTTGCTTACGTAGTGCCCTTCTTACTTTCTCAGAGGATTCTGCCGCAATAAATGCTTTTCTAGCTTCATGTAAGCCAACTAAGTGCTTTCCCATAACATTACTAATTGTTGTACCTTCTAATGCAGGAGGCTTGTTAACTATAGATGATGGCATGTTTGGGTTCCTTCCAAAAACTATTTGATATGGACTGTAGCCATAGACATTCATCAAACTGTTCTTAGCATGAACTGCCCACCTGACGGAAGTCTCCCATGAAAGGTTAGAGCTCTCTCTCATTTTATTGATTGTTTCTGTAAGCGTTGCGTTGTGTCTTTCCACTACACCATTGGACCACGGACTATATCCTGCTGTTGTTTTAACTGACATGTTCAAGTTTTCTGCCATGTCTCTAAATATCTGTGAATTAAATTCACCTCCATTATCTGTGTAAACACCAACTTCAGGTGCACCATAAACGCCAACCCATATCTGCATGAACTTATCTACAATGACTTTAGAGTCCTTTCTTCTGATTATTGCAGCTGCACTCAATCTGCTAAATAAGTCAATAACATGTAGATAATAAAAGTTATGGTCAATTTCATGAAGGTCCATTGCCACAATTTGATTGAAATCATTTGCATGTGAAAAGGCAACCACTGGTTTAGCTTTTGGATGCTTGAACTTATGGCAAATTAAACACTTTGTGCAGATATCTTTAAGAATGGTCTTTGTTTCAGAATCAACAGAACCAGCACTTTGCAAAAGGGATAAAAGTTTATCTGATGATGCATGTTTGTGCAACTTTAAAAGAATCTCCTTTTTCTTCTTAAAAGATAATTTTGTATCAATGATTAAAACCTCCTCACTCTCATTTTTATTTCTATTGGTGCATTGCTTGTCTTTAATGTTGATACAGTAATGACCACTTGAAGTTAGATTTACATCCACTAACTGTCCAAACATGGTAACCTTGTCATTGCTGAGATCTAGGATAGTGCTTGCTCTTTTCAGAGAGGTTTTACTTAATAATAACGGTATTTCACAATCCACCACTTCTGTTTCAATTGAGCACTTAACTGACCCAATTAGTGCTGGAATTTTCACTTTCTGATATGAATATACTGTTTGTCCATCACCAAATTTGAATGGTACATGACTTTCATTACAAGTAAGTTGATCAAGTCCTGGATCAAGTGATTCTACAAATTCGTATAACCATTTAGAACCACACACTGTCTTGGAACATGCAGTATCAATAACTGCAGCATTGTAGGCTTCTGCGACAAACACTGTTAGAGGATTAAATTCTTGTGCTGAGGTAAATAATGTTATATTTACAATTTCATTTAACTCATCACTCTCATGTTCTGTTAAATTCACATCGAGCTGCTTGTGAGGACAATCATTAACCCAATGAAATTTGGAATCACATATTTTACATCTTGAGACATTTCCATTGAAGACTGGATTCATTTTAGTCTTAAGTCTACTAGAGTTGGTTGATCTATCAGCTCGATTACGAGGAAAATTTCTTCTTGAACTTCGACCTCTCTGATAATACCCATCACTGACAAAAGCTGATTCTTCTTTAACAGTTACAACAGAGTCTTGTTCTCCAGGAAAATTTTGAGATTTTGATGCAAATATCCTATTCAAAGCAGATTTCATTGTGTCGAATTTAAGGTCAGAACATGCAGTTAATGCCAGCTGACGATTACTTTGACTTAACCCAGCATTGTCAAGAAGTTTAAAAGCTAGAATTGCATCTGGGAGTACCATTTCATATTTCTTACATTTATTGTATCTCTGCTCAAACTCAATGATATAATCAGACATGCTTACATCATCTACTCTGTGGAACTTATCAAATACAGTATATGCAGCATAAGCCTGATCTATTTTATCCTTCTCAAAAAGCTTGTCCAACTCAGTTATCAGCTTATCTACTCCTTCATCAACATTTAAATCACTGGGATCTACTTCTAGGGCTACTTCCCTTGGTTTTCCTTGTAGCAACAAAGCTAAAGCCAAACCTCTCTTCTTCTTGTCGAGATCTGTCACGAGTTGCCACATTTTAACTTCATTTTTCCATTGTTGATAACTTTTATCTTTGGTCAAACCTGGTGGGTTCTTGTAACTAGGTGCTGTTGCCATCTTTATAAGCTCTGCTACCACTGTTGATTGGCTATTTATGGCTTCAATATAATTCTATTGTCTATTCTAATGTCTTTACTAAACTATAAACTAAACCCACCAAGTAACATGTACCTGAAAATAATATAAACAAAATAATAGAAAACACAGTAGTTAACAATCACAACATTTGGATAGTTTTTCAACTGTTAGGTTGTTTTTACTTTGTTCTCGATTTAATACTTTGGATACCACTGGTTTAGCAATGAGAACATTTTGCACTATACATATAGAACACAACTACCATATGAATGTGTCGGTCCTTTGTAAGAAACCTGTAAAACAGGCCTTGTAATTTTTTGGTGTATATCTTGATTTCCCGATTGTACATTGATGTGGCCATTAGTTTTCTTGTATATATTGTTTAACATTTGACATTTCATGGCTATTTCTAACGGATTTATGTATAGTTTTTTTCTGATTGTAAAAATGTTGTATGGTTATAAGCTTTATTTCTTTTTCATCATTTTGTCTAGAGCTGGTGTCTGATTTATACCAATCATACCTCCCTTTTCTTTTTTTATGAATAATGACAAGTTTGGTTTTAATTTTCATTTATGTATGTACATGTAACAATATAAAACAGTATATATACATGTATAATCTCATTCCATCATTAATATTGGTCATTGTCGGTATGTATTTATCTATAAGTTTAACAATGTACTGAGAAAGAGCTATCTTCTAACAGATACTTAGTATATAATGGTTATTGTGAAACCACTGATTCAAAGGACAAGTTTCACTTATTGCCCAAAATAGCCTAAACTATAAAACTCCAAAAAGTTCTCAATTTGGTTCGTAATTTGGGTCTATTTCAAAAGTCTTAACACTCAATAAATCAGTTCTTTTCATAAAAGTACATTTTATGTTCCAAATTTGTCAAAATGTGATGATTTTGGGCAATTTTCAGACCTGAAAGCTTTAAGCCTTTAGGAATAAAGATTTGGCCGCTACCTACATGTACCATCCAAAATGTTTTGTAACCAAAAGAATCCAAATCTGATATATATAATTCATCAATATAATCAAAGTGATGGAAATCACTCATGGAAAGATTAGAAGAGTAGTTTGAATTATTTCATATTAAGGTATGGTGGGGAAAAATGAACATTTATAAAGCACTATTGCTGAAAATTGCATTTACAGCAGGTCTTTAGAAGGAAACTTGCTTTTCCAGTATGAAGATAAAATGAGCTCAAATTAAATAATATGGGTCTCTTAATTTGCACAATTTTATTTAAACTGCAGTTTATATCTTATCGAAATTATGTTGCCGGTTCTGAACATGTTTCAAAAAAACAAAAAAATGCAAAAATTCTTCTAGTAAATGTTACCAACTATCCTTGTAAGACATAAATCTGGACCAACAGCTTAAAACTTTAAAGTGTCAACAAACAAAATTGAAAAATGTTGTTATGGGGCATTTTGTAAGTTGAAACAGAGGTTATAGGGCATTGAAGATTAAAAGTTTTAGAGTGCCTTTTGATCAATTTTTAAACAAATTTAACAATACCTTTTATTTATTCATATTTATATTCATATTTCATTTTTTTAAGATCTTGTTAATCCATTAATCATTTATCTTTCAGATATAATTTACAGAATCACTTTATGTAATGTAGATCAAAAGTAATTGGCAATAAATAAATCTATCATCCTAATAAATATCAAACATCTAATATACACATTTGTGTATTCAATTATGAGGTCAAATACTTGTGTATTAAGAATTATATTGAGTGGTCTGTATAATTATGTAAGACTGAGGTTGATAGGTAATGTGGTCAATTTGATTGGCAGTTTAGGAGGTGGGGCATTGTAATTAAAGGTTCACCTTGTCTCTGATTGTTTAGTGATAATGACAGTTGTCAATCATACTAGTTGAATCAATACTCAGTCACCTAATCAAAATGTTTTTTAAAAGCCTGCACATCAACACACCTTAATGACATACATTCTTGAATGAACTGCTCCAATAATATACCCAGTTTTTTTTCATTTTATATGTGTATTATGTGCACATATATCAGAACCATAGGGAACTATATTTCAGTGTGAATACATTTAGTAACAGTAGCTAACCTGTCCTGTTGTTAGGGAGGCTGGTGCCTAAGTAAAGATTTAGAACAAGTTCTAATCTTTCCAAAAACTTTTTAGATCTTGGATGGCAGCCAAAATTAATTATGCCAAAAACAATTAAAGTTTTACCATAGTTATCTGTGGTATAATTTTCACAATTATTCAATGGTTTTGTTGTCTGATTTTCAAATAGAAAAATAAAGATGGCAAGACCTGAACGATGCCGCCTAATTTTTTTAAGTAACATATGAACAACACAGTCAGTGTGGGGCCACTAAGCTAAACTGCCCGCTTTGCACCAGCCAATATAAATGAATGCCTAGGGTGGGAATCGAACCCACATACACCAACTCTGTTGTCCCTATATTTTTTTTAAAAATAAACAAAAAATTGTCAAGAACAAATTGAAAAATATAGCGCTCATAGGTTTGTCTCAATAAAGATTTGCTTAGTTTGCTCATGCAGTATCCCAATATTGCTCTCAATAGTATAAATAGGCTCATGTGTGCTCAAATAACCATTTAGATTAGTCTCAATATTGATATATATCTAACTCAATTGAGTAGATCTAGCTCAAATTTTACTCAACATATAACTGATCATATTTGCTCAATTTAAGATCTCATGGGTGCTCATAGATAAAGTTAACTGATTGTATTTCTCATAGATATAACTAATCATATTTGCTCAATTCAAGTTCTCATATGCATGTATGTGTGAACAAATGTCTAATATAAGTTACTAAAATTTGACATGGATATGGTTACACATTTAAATTAAATAATGCTGTAGAGAATGATAAGCACAAGTATGTCATCAAATTATCATATAATTTTGACGATACATGTCATGTACAATGATGTATGGTCAAAATAATACAATACTACAAGCTAAGGAAGACTTAAAAAACAGGACAGTTAATCTATATTTATATCTCCAAAACTGTAAGGTTTCTCCCAATATATCTATAGTAATTCAGTAAATGTGATTAACCCAAATTCTGACATTTCAGTGTAAAGTAAGACTCTTGATTTTACGAGCAAGAGTCTTTATACACTCAAAAAGAGTCCAACTCTATAGGAAGAAGAAAAAGTCGAAGATTCTCTGAATATTATATAAACAATAAATTCAACCAATAATTATATATTAGAATTACTTACATAGACATAGTCAAAGTCATTACAAGTTCCGCGTATTTTCCAGTCAAGGGACATATTCACATAACGTGAAGGTACCCAAATTGCACCTATTTTGACAGTTTTTTCCAACTACGTTTTTTATGATCAAGACAAACATTTCCATTTTGTGTTTATTTTGTAGCCGTATCCTTCTTTATTATATAGGTACACCAATTTGATTTTCAATTCATATGGAATCATAGAAAAATTGGTCTGAACTAACCTCCAAACCATCAATGATTCTGTAATGAGGAGTACCCAAATTGCATCCATGCTTAAATTCGCATCGTCAAAAGTCGAATAACAGAGCTTTTGTTTATTTTTTTTCAAATATTTTGGACAATTGGATATTTGTCCATGCTTACTCTTCTTTTTGTAAGAAATGGATACTTAAAACATATTGTATTTGCTAATTTTAAAAAGATGACGTTTTGATGACGTCGCATGTCGACGTTTTGTTACATTTTGCTTTTTCAGTAAACACTTCATCTGTTGATAAATACTGTGAACGTTTTGTGTATATATAAATATATTTAGTATTACCTATGTTGAAAGACATGCATAGTATCAAATTATAAAAATACAAATTGTTCAGTCTCTAGGAGATCTTGTAAGATTTCCGCTGCTATTTTTGCTAAATAGGTGCAATTTGGGTACTCGGTGCAATTTGGGTACCGTTACGTTATATACTAATGCAACAAACTAAGTCGGAGAAGGAGCGAAAATCCGAAACAGTACAGAAAATAGTTCCGTGTGTGAGTCCAAGTGATCAATCTACTTGTTATTTACGAAGAAAAGAAATTTAACTCAAAAAATTGTTGAGATCTTTATAAAAACAAATTGTTGTTATAAAAAATACACAAATAGTAACCTTATCTTTAAAGGCCTTGCAGGTTCTTGTTACTCCTACCCAATCTGCTGGTATTTTCAAAATGGCTGCGGGGGACGTGACCTGATAATTTATTTTAATATTATGACAGATTAAATTTTCCTGGTTTTGCTACGTTAATATTATAGACAAATATGCTACAAACGGTTTAAAAAGGTTACTCCAAATCAAATAATTGAAATATAATTACCTTTCTGTGTATAAATGTGTGAATTGATTTCCTCTCGATTTTCTACACGCTCGCTCTTGTCCTCTTGCGCACTCGTGGTATTCATCCGCAACTACAATTTTTCGACACCTCATTGATATTGAAGATCGTTTGATTAAAATACAAATATTTCTAACGACAAAACATTTTCATATTATAAATTTTGCATTAAGAAAAATTAAAAAAACTGAGTATCCATTGAAAACATGAATTTAAAAGAAGCGATACGGAATTTTATTCTGCACTATATAGGTCCGCGGGTCTATAATGTCGGTTATTATTCCAAAACTAATTATATATGCATCTCTTTGATCTTTGCGCGAATTGAAAAGTAGGCGATGGCAATACACCCGAGGCCCCTCAGGGGCCTCTGATGTAAAAATGAAATATCAACTTGGACAAAATGGCTACCGTTTGAAAAACGACTGTGTAGAGAAGATTTTATTGAATTAGCAATATTTGAACTCACATGAGGCAAATATTTGTACTTTTGTTAGATATTATTATTGTCTTAATCTTTTTATTCATTTTCTGCTATATCTACTTAAAAAATTCACTTTCAGTCGTTGAGTTAACGAAAAACGTCGTTGGACATTTTTCTTATTCAAGCTTAATATGCAGCCACCAGGTCAAATGAAATTTGGCAAAATAACGGCTTTAACGTCACAAAGAACCGACACATGTAGTTGTTCCTGCCAAGAATCAAGAAGATCAGAGAATAAGAAATAGGATCACTATACATAAGAGTTAAAACAGTTTTTCATAAATGTAACGTTGGACATCCGGTTTTTTTTTTCACATAGCTTTCTTATTTTAATCCTCAAATATACTAAATATTACTTAGTATATGATCAAGAGCTGTAAAAACATAATTTAAAACATATATTGAATTTGTTTTAATATTGGTTCGTGTTTTCTAACATTTTTATTTTGTTTTGCGGATGAAATTTCGAAGATTCTGTTTTAAATCCTAGGAGTTGTAGGGACATCGTGCCCAACGTTTGAAAGTAGAAATAGAGCAATCAATACTTCAATTCACCCTTATTACAAGAAGCCATGAAGTTTGCGCTTATTTATAAGGAGATGAAAAGCTTGGCTTGCCTTGGTATTACTGATTGTCAGTCCTCAGATAATTCACATATTATTCTTCCAACAGTATTGAGTATAACATATAGAAGTTTATTTCAACCTTGTCTGGCTGTACAGCTTATATTTTTAATCTTTATTATCTGGCTATAGAGCTCATCTACGGCCGTTATCCTTCAAAATTAGATGGGATCTATAAAATATATAAGTTTCTCACTGAAGGTATCCAAAGAAGGTAACCAAAGATTTTGTGACGATGCAAATATTAATCTTTACAATATAAATAAAAATATTTAACCAATGAATTCAAATAGCAAAAGCTATGCAGTTAACAAATATATACTTATTAAGCTTCATGTAAATTATTTAACAATTAAATACATTAAATATGAAATTTGGAGTTTTACCAAGGGAGCTAATAATTAATTAATAACACTGTCTGCCACACAGCATTTCGGGGACTCTCCCTCTGGTATCTTTCCTCCCTCTTTTATAGCTGACAGGCGCGGATCCAGCCATTTTAAAAAGGGGGGGGGGTTCCCAACCCAGAGTAAAGGGGGGGGGGGGGGGGGTTCCAACTATATGCTCCCATTCAAATGCATTGATCGGCCAAAAAAAAAAGGGGGGTTCCAACCCCCGGACCCCCCCCTCTGGATCCGCCACTGGCTGACTATGCGATGGCTTTTCTAATTATAGGGGGCATTATGATGACCTATAGTTGTTAATTTCTGTGTCATTTAGTCTCTTGGCAATCATAATACATATTCTTTTATATATATAGCGATGTCGTTATTACGACATAGCTATGTCGTTATAACGACATAGTGATATCGTTATTACGACATGATATGTCGAAATTACGACATAGCGATGTCGTTATAATGACATGTTATGTCGAAATTACGACATAGCGATGTCGTAAAAATGACATGTTATGTCGAAATTACGACATTTTTTTTTTTAATGGCCCTTATCGGCTTCCGTAGAAAGACCATGAAAGTTCAATTATTTATTGACATTCATTATCAGCATGAAAAGATTGCACTTCATTCTTCCGTTCTCTGCGTGCGACTAAACTTGTTTGAAAGATTTTCTTTTAAGTAGCAAATAGATTTATATATAGCTGACTATTCGGTATGGGCTTTACTCATTGTTGAAGGCCGTACGATTACCTATTATAGTTGTTTTTTTAATGTCATTTGGTCTATTTTTGAGAGTTGTGCCATTGGCAATCATCACATTTATATGAGGAAAAGTATAACAAACGTGTAGAGATGTGATCAGAAGATGAATAAATTTCGACGGTATTTTTTTTACCGCGGTGTTATATAAAAAATGACCCTGTTATTTTTTTCTTACAAAAACTATATTCAGAATAAGAATTTGATTGAAAAAAAGAGGATTAGGATTGCTTGATTGATTGTTGTCGTTTTTTACGTCCACTGACAAATATTTCATGCATATTTAGACCTAGACCATGTTGACAATGATAACAGAAGATACAAATAGTTGTGTCTAATAAGATGATGAGCAAAAAATTGGGCAATTTTGGAACATTGGAACATTTAATAGATCGTGTCACTTCGCAAGACATCGAATTTAACATACACAATTTCCGATAGGATGTGTTTGCGTAATTTTAAATTCTGCAGTCAGACGGACGGCTCTCTTAGAAATTGTTTTTACTGTCTGAAGGGGAAAGCCTAATAATTATGACATTTCTGTATCTATATCAACTGTATGGTAGAAATGTAGATATTATTATACATTGTAGTTTATCAGATAGTACAATTGAATTAAATTAGAAAAAATGAGTTCATTGTCATTATTGCCATTCGTAAGTTAATTCATTATCATGAATCGTTATTGGTCGATACATATAAAAGGGTCCAAATAGGGCAAATTTTCTCTTTATTTAAAAAGTGTTGGCCTATTTTCGTCAATTTTCTTTTTTTATTATTCTCTCTTTTTATTAATCAATAAATCTGTAGAACGCATGCAGACCCTTACACTAGAGGTCCCTCGACGATCAGTGCTTGTTCATATTAGATTCCATTATATTATGTGAAACTTATAATACAGACTTGAGATAAGTTTTACTCGTGAAATTTATCCATTTGTTGTGGCCATTCTTTGTCAATATAACGTATTTTTTTCTTTCAATTTCCGACTTTACTTGGCCTTTTTAACTGTTTGATTCGAGAGTGACCGATTAGTCTTTTTGGGGCACCTGAGATCACCTCCAGTATTTGGTTGGATTCTTGCTACTCAGTATTTAGTTTCTACGTTGTGTTTTGTGATTTATTGTTTGTTTTTCTATTTGGCTTTTTACTTTGACATTGTATTGTCAGTTTATTTTCTACTTTTATGATTTTGATTGTCCCTTTGGTATCTTTTGTCTGTCTTTTGTAGACGAAACGCACAAATGGCCTACACAACTTTAATCCTGGTATCTAGGATGAGTCTATTCATATTGTTGTATTTATTTGAATGAACAAACTACCTGGAAAAGTACTATCTGATATCATATTCAAGCATCGCTATAAATAGTAGTTAATATTCATTTTTGTGGTATTGATTCACTTTGTTGCACTACTTTCAAAGAACATATCACGTGGGCATATCAAAGCATGAACATCCTTTGGTCTCTCAAATGACATGATCAAAGTACTTGAAAGCTTCCTTTGGGATTATTTTAACTTCAGTAGAATGAAGACAGTGTTAAGGACTGTAAAGTGAATAGACTTAGTACATTGTACTATTATATTTTATCTCGTGCAGTTGTTCAGTACATGAGTACTAAATTAATAAATTAATAAAACATTAAAAACATTTTTTCCTGAAATATGTAGTGATGTACACGAGATATAAAGTGCATAATCGATTGATGATATTTATGTACTTAAAAATAATACATAATTTTAACACGATATGATTTAACTTTTAGACAACAAAGTATGGAACGCCAACACTGTCTTGTTATGACCATTTTCATTTTATGATGTGCATTTACCTTTATATGATGTACACTTGGCATTATATGATGTACAAATACCTTTATATGATGTGTAAATATCCTTATATGATGTGCAAACATCATTATATGATGTGCAAACATTATTATATGATGTGCAAACATCATTATATGATGTGCAAACATACTTATATGATGCGCATATATACCTATTTGATGTGCATATATACTTATATGATGTGCTTATATACTTATATGATGTGCAAATATACTTATATGATGTGCAAATGTACTTATATAATGTGCGAATGTAGTTATATGATGTGCAAACATTCTTATATGATGTGCAAATGTACTTATATTACGTGCACAAATCCTTATATGATGTGCAAATATACTTATATCATGTGCAAATATACTTATATGATGTGGACATATTATTATATGATGTGCAGTTACCATTATATTATGTGCAAATATCTTTATATGATGTGGTTGTGTCATTATATTATGTGCTTGTAATCTTATTTGATGTGGTTTGGTTTACTTCATTATATCATGATGTCGAAACGTCATTATATGATGTGCTTTCATCGTCGTTATGGTCAATGAACATGATTACGATTAGAACGATTACTGTCTACGTCATAACTGATTCCGATCTGCTTCTGTAAACTTTAAACCCGACTCAAATATGTGTCTATCGCTAGCGAGAGTACAATTAATAAGAAAAATGAGACAATGCAATTTAACAAGATCAACGTTTCAAACATTTCGGAGGGAGATTAAGATCAATTAATACAGGAGCTAATTGGAGAAATTTCCGGCTGTGGCGAAAATATGATAAAACAAATTTTGAGGCTCTTTATAGCTTGCTATTTGGGTTAAGCAAAGGCTACGTGTTGAAGGTCGTACTTTGACCTATGGTTGTTTACCCTTACAAATTATGATTGGATTGAGAGTTTTCTCATTGGCTCTCATACCACATCTTCTTATTTCTATTCCTTGCAAAATACACCATTGAATACACCATTGAACTCACAGTCAGTTTTAAAAATATTTCACAATAGCTATAAAATTATCTACTCATGCATAATTTGACGAGATGGTTTGTTTTATAAAATGTTATTGAATGATATAAATGGTAAGATGTATAATGTAGTGTCACTCCTCCAAAACCATACAAAGTCGGAAATATTTGTGATATAACGTATACATATAGTGTTTTGTACTTCCTTAATTTGTCTTTGAAACAATCTTTTTTCCACAGAAAAAGCCAAAATATCCAAATTCGGAGACGCATGCTTAGTCCACGTACTGCCCGCGAAATGCGAAATGGCCAGGTTGGGTAATGTTCACATATTTGTATATACAGATTGTTTATTTTCAACTTATTTTAAGGGAGATTTTTTAATTGCTGATAAAATTCTGCAACTTGAGTATGTCAACAGATTTGGAGTGGCGTCAACGGTTTCTGAGATACAAAGGAGGTGATTCCTGGTGAAGTTTTTTGGTTATTTTTCATCCGATTAGATGGGATTTTTTTCATTGTGTACTCATTTTGATCCTTTTCGGTAATGTCAAAGGATTTTACATAGTGCATACGGTTATTTAGTTAAAAGGGCAAAAAAAAAAAAAAAACAAACAAACACTGAAAATCACACTTTGCCACACTTTTTCAATTTAGGGTATTTGATATTTTTATTTTCCAACAGAGATGAATGGGGTGATGCCCGTCTTTTGCATTATGTTCCTCGTTTTCGTCTCTTTAAAGAAAAAGAATTAAATGTATTAACCGTGTCCAAATCCTTACTGTGTCCACCTTATTACTGTGTCCACACTCTTTGTTTCAACACTTGCCCAATTGTTCCGCGATTTCGCTTGCATCTTTTAGTAATTATAATTCGGAATACTTGCTTGCTTGTGACAATGGTGTTCGACAAGGAGAAAACTTATCACCTTTTCTATTTTCTTGACTTTTGATTGACTAAAAAAAAATCTTAGTAAAAATATTACAGGACTTAACGGAACTATACCAGAAGATCTGGACAGAGAATAAGAAATATATCTTAAATTTTTTAATATAGTGTGTCGAGTACTCGAAAACCAGTCCTGAAAAAGCTTTGTTCATTTATAAAAAAAAATATAAACACACGCGTTTGTCCTCCTGACTAAAGACTTTTGAAACCTCTCTCTCTTGTTTTGTATATATTGTAAAGTTATTATACTGATGTCATACATTGACTTGATGAGAATAAAGATATAGATTTAGAGGCCATAATTATACCGGTATGGATGATTGATTGATTAATTTGTTGATTGATTAATATTTAACGCCACTGGCGGTGAGTTTATATTGGTGGAGGAAGCCGAAGTTCCCAGACAGACCACCCGACCTTCGTTTGGAAAACTGACAATGCTGGTCAATTAAGATAGGAGTCGAGCTTACCTGCCACATGCGGTATTCGGACTCACACACCTAAGTGTCGACAGACTAGTGATACAGTATTTCGACTATTTACACCACTCGACCAGCGAGTGCCCATCTCTTTCATCCGAAATGGTTTAAAGGGGGGGATATGGAATGAACTTCAACTCGGTGTATTTCATTTGCTTTCAGTTTTTTATTATGTTTTCGTGCATATATTTCACAACTTCAGTATAAACGGTTATGAATGGATGCTTGATGTGCAGCGGCAAATTGATATGCATATTCGTACAAGAACATGTTACAGCTATTTTCCTAATGTATGTAGTTTAAAGGTTTGGTTGAATTGCTTGCTTTGTTTGTATAAATGTTTGTTCAAGCATTCAATAACATCATACAAACTGAAACCCAGCCTATCTGTTGATTAGAATTGTAAAACTTAATTAAAATGCATGAGCAAACAGTTATAAAAACAAAGCAATCAAGCCAATCAAACCTTTAAACTATATTCATTAGGAAAATCGCTGTAATGTGATATGAATATTAACCCTGCTTTGTACTAGACCGACACCATGAGCCGGATTTTTAACATGCTAGTTCACAAGTTAACTTTCCGAAGGAAGACATGTCACCTTATCCGGACAAATTCTTCTGATTTCGAGCCGACCAGCTTTTGCTCTTATTCCTAAATTTCGCGTGCTAAGCAGGGAAGCAGAAAATATCAATTTGAAAGTCTTTGGATTTGACCCAGCCGGGGGTCGAACCCATGACCTCTCCCACTCTATGCGACCACGAAAAGCACCACCACATGCAGTAACCCGCAAAATAAAAGGTTTTGTGGGAAGCCGCTTATTTTTTGGTGAGGGGGGGGGGGGGGGGGGGGGGGTGCAACATTTTTCATAAATGTTTGATTCCAAATTTCTTGAAAGAGATTTTATATTTTCAGAAGGGAAGCGAAATAGTTTGTTTCCATTTAAAATCAGGGGAAAATAAAACAATAATGAAATAAAAAAAAAAAAAAACCATGTTCTTTTTTTTTTTTTTATTAAACATGTTAAAGTCCATCAAGAAAATACACGTGCTCCTACCCACCCTACAGTCGGTGTCTAACAAATGATTAATATATAATGTACAGATCATCTGTCTAAGTTTTGGTTACAAGGATCTGACAACACTTCGTTTAACTTTCTGTCCTGGTTAATATTACATCAGTCAATGAAATTTCAGCCTTCATATTTTTGAAGGTGTGGATCAATCCGACAAAACCAGAGAATCCAAATGGTCTTGAAATGAGCGTTTTCAGATTGGCGTAAGCAAAGCTTGAACACACAATACCTACATGTAATCTAATCAGATTGGTGTCTAAATGAACTTAAACACTGCATTTATTTATTGTTTACTGAAACCTTTTGTTCTCTTACAGATAGAGAGTTGTGTTTTGAATTTTTCAAAGTGAAGATTTACGGTAGCGGCTTTTAATATTTTCCGTTTATCCTGGAAACTATAATAGATTTAAAAAAAAAATAAAAATAGTGCAATGTTTATGAGTATACTCTATAGTAAAGGTCCTTTTTGGGCAATTTTGACTCGGTATGTTTATTATTTTATACCAGTCGATTGAAACAAAACGTTGCAATTCATATATTTTGACATTTTTCCAACGATATCAGATGTTTTTTTACATCTTAAAACGAGGTACTAACATGCCAAGGTTTATCTCTTTTTGAAATCTCAACCATTTTCCAAACGACAGCTAAAAATATGAGCCTGCTTGTTACTCCGCAGAAGCAGATCGGAATCAGTTCTGACGTAGTGAGTAATCGCTTTAATCGTAATCATGTTCATTGACCATAAGGACGATGAATGCACATCATCATAATGATGTTTCGACATCATCATAATGATGTTCTGACATCATATAACATTGTCATAATATAATGACATAATCACATCATATAACGATGTTAGCACATAACATAAGGATAAGTTCACATCATATAAAGAAGTTTGCACATAATATAAAGAAGTTTGCACATAATATAAAGACATCTGTACATAATATAAGATAATTTGCACATCATATAAGACCATTTGAACATCATATAAGATAATTTGCACGTCATATAAGATGATTTGCACATCATTTAATATAATTTGCACATCAGATAATGTCAAATTGTCATCATATAAAGGTGATTGCACATCACGTAATGCCGTTTCTACATCGTATAAGGAAAGCATCACATAATATAAGGACTCAATCACATAACATAATGGAGAGAGCACATCATATAATGAATTGTGGACATGATATAAAGATGTTTGCACCTCATATAAATGTGTTTGGACAGCATATAAAGACAACTTCACATCATATAATGACAAGTGTACATCATATAAGGACAAGTTCATATCACATAATGACAAGTGTACATCATATCAGGACAAGTGCACATCACATAATGTCATTTGCACATCATATAAGGGTAAAACGACATCGTATAATGAGAAATGTCATAATAAGACAGTGTCGGCGTTCCATAACAAAGGGCAGTTATTTTACAGCTGCCAATTTAAGGTCGGATCCAGGAATTTTGATTTGGGAAGGGGTATTAATTGCGAAAATTAAATAGTTATTGCAGAGATAAAAAAAAAAACAAACAATTGGGCGATCAAAGGGATACGGCCTTTACACCCCCTGCATCCGCCCCTGAATTTGGAACATATAAAGAGAATATCCATGCACGAATTTTCAATTAAGAGCGGGAATCAATACCTTATCCGCATACAACAACTCGCAGTTGGAGCAGCAGAATTACCAGAGAGTGCTGTAATAGAATTGGCTATCAATGGCATGTCACAGAACTTGAGGCCACATGTCATTTCGCGAAACCCAAAAATATTTAATGAACTTAGGCAATCAGTAGAGATTGCAAACAACATATTAAGTTGTAATCCTTTTGAGAGACAAGCTCTAAATAGTTATTGTTCGCAAAATGTCACAAATTCATGTACACATACAGTTGGGTGCAGACCAAGCATTACATATAGTAAACGCAAGTTAACGCCGCGTGCACATATTTCGTTAGTTAACTTCAAATTTCCCGTTTACTAGTAAACGCCCGTTTACTATAATTACGTTAACGCGGTCGAAATGGAAATTTCTAATGTCTACCCGAGTAAACGGGCGTTTACTTTGTGTCCGTTTAGTCAGTAGTAAACGGGCGTTTACTTCAGAATTCGTTAAATTGATTTTTACGTGCACTTAAAAGTAAACGGGCGTTTACTACAGATTTTAAAAGTGTATTTTTACGTGCACTTGAAAGTAAACGTGCGTTTACTTTTCGCGTTAACTGATTGGCTAAATTTAGAAATAAACTTCAAGTTCATTTGTTCATTTATTTTATAAAAACGACCTTTAGTCTTTGTATTTTACGTATTTTACGTTTTAAACCAGAACAATTCAAAAACTCTTTTAATTCGAATATTAATTTTATTCAATCACACACAATCAGTTCCATTAAGTCCATTATTTTTACTTATTAGCAGATTTTCTATATTTTCTTTTCAAAAGTTACGTGTACAAATATCGATACGGAAAGAAAGGTTATCCGAGACATCGGAAACATATTTTTATATGATGGGATATAAACATCCTGGTTTACGTTGTTTCTTTCCCCATTTTTAATTGTCTCTTCGAATTCCTAACTATAACTCCGTGCATTTAATACATAATTTTTAATCGAAATTCCCCTCGTTTGTCTTGGATTAACATGATTTAAGCTTCTGTTTTGACAAATTATCAAACGTAAATTGTACAGGGATATTTATAAAGTGTTTTAAACATAAGTATGTACGTCATTTGTACCATTCCGTCAATTTAAAATATTGCGATCCTTTGCATGGATTTATAACTGATTTACTATTCAACTATAAAGAGTGCTAATATGGTCTGTGTTGGTTGTTCCGGACAAATAATTTTATAATACGAGTCAGTCGTATGAAAACTACTGAAATTTGTTTCAATTCAATATTTTGAATAAAAAAGGACATGGTGGATCTCTAAATTGACATGATTGATGCCAACAAATTTTTATAATCATACTAATCAAAAATTGCTACCTTTCAGTTTTATATAATACAATTAATCATTAAATTAAAATATAACTCATTTACTATGCAGCTATATAGATTTACATAAAAAAAAGTGCTCAGTTATGGTTGTTGGGGACAAATAATTTTATTATATGAATCAGTCTGAGGTATGAAAACTACTGAATTTTGTTTACAATTCAATATTTTGAATAAAAAAAAAGGACATTGTGGCACTCTAAATTGATGCGAACCAATTTTTTTATTCATACTGTTCCAATATTGCTACCGTTTAATTTATACAATCAATCTTTACATGAAAATACAACTCTTTTACTATGCAACTATATAGATTTACATAATAAAGTGCTTATATGGTCAGTTTTGGTTGTTGCGGACAAATAATTTTATAATACGAGTCAGTGTGAGGTATGAAAACTACTGAAATTGGTTTACGATTCAATAATTGTATAAAAAAGTACATGCTGGCACTCTTAATTGATACGAACAATTTTGTTTATTCATACTGTTCCAATATTGCTATCCCTTGTATTATACAATCCATCCTTACATGAAAAAATATAACTCATTTAATATGCAGCTATATAGATTTACATAAAAAAGTGCTATATATGGTCAGTTATGGTTGTTGCGGACAAATAATTTTATTATATGAGTCTGTCTGAGGTATAAAAACTACTGAATTTTGTTTACAATTCAATATTTTGAATAAAAAAAGTACATGCTGGAACTCTAAATTGATGCGAACAAAACTTTTTAGTCATAATATTCAAATATTGCTACCTTTTGTATTATACAATCAATTCTTACATGAAAATATAACTCATTTACTATGTGACTTTATAGATTTACATAATAAAATGCTAATATGGTCATTTTTGGTTGTTATGAAACAAATAATTTTATAATACGAGTCAGTCTGAGGTATGAAAACTACTTAAATTGGTTAACGATTCAATAATTTGTATAAAAAAGTACATGATTGCACTCTAAATTGATGCGAACCAATTTTTTTTAGTCATTATATTCAAATATTGCTACCTTTTATATAATACTATCAATCCTTATATGAAAATATAACTCATTTACTATGTGACTATATGGATTTACATAATAAAATGCTAATATGGTCAGTTTTGGTTGTTGCGAAACAAATAGATTTATAATACAAGTCAGTCTGAGGTATGAAAACTACTTAAATTGGTTTACAATTCAATAATTTGTATAAAAAAGTACATGCTGGCACTCTTAATTGATGCGAACCAATTTTTTTTAGTCATAATATTCAAATATTGCTACCTTTTATATAATACAATCAATCCTTACATGAAAATATAACTCATTTACTATGTGACTTTATAGAATTACATAATAAAATGCTAATATGGTCATTTTTGGTTGTTATGAAACAAATAATTTTATAATACGAGTCAGTCTGAGGTATGAAAACTACTTAAATTGGTTAACGATTCAATAATTTGTATAAAAAAGTACATGATGGCACTCTAAATTGATGCGAACCAATTTTTTTTAGTCATAATATTCAAATATTGCTACCTTTTATATAATACTATCAATCCTTATATGAAAATATAACTCATTTACTATGTGACTATATGGATTTACATAATAAAATGCTAATATGGTCAGTTTTGGTTGTTGCGAAACAAATAATTTTATAATACTTGTCAGTCTGAGGTATGAAAACTACTTAAATTGGTTAACGATTCAATAATTTGTATAAAAAAGTACATGCTGGCACTCTAAATTGATGCGAACCAATTTTTTTTAGTCATAATATTCAAATATTGCTACCTTTTATATAATACAATCAATCCTTACATGAAAATATAACTCATTTACTATGTGACTATATAGATTTACATAAAAAGATGCTTATATGGTCAGTTTTGGTTGTTGCGAAACAAATAGATTTATAATACAAGTCAGTCTGAGGTATGAAAACTACTTAAATTGGTTTACAATTCAATAATTTGTATAAAAAAGTACATGCTGGCACTCTTAATTGATGCGAACCAATTTTTTTTAGTCATAATATTCAAATATTGCTACCTTTTATATAACACAATCAATCCTTACATGAAAATATAACTCATTTACCATATGGCTATATAGACTTATGTAATAAAGTGCTTATATGGTAAATTTTGGTTGTTGCGGACAAATAATTTTATTATATGAGTCTGTCTGAGGTATGAAAACTACTGAATTTTGTTTACAATTCAATATTTTGAATAAAAAAGGACATGCTGGAACTCTAAATTGATGCGAACAAAACTTTTTAGTCATAATATTCAAATATTGCTACCTTTTGTATTATACAATCAATTCTTACATGAAAATATAACTCATTTACTATGTGACTTTATAGATTTACATAATAAAATGCTAATATGGTCAGTTTTGGTTGTTGCAAAACAAATAGATTTATAATACGAGTCAGTCTGAGGTATGAAAACTACTTAAATTGGTTAACGATTCAATAATTTGTATAAAAAAGAACATGCTGGCACTCTAAATTGATGCGAACCAATTTTTTTTAGTCATAATATTCAAATATTGCTACCTTTTATATAATACTATCAATCCTTATATGAAAATATAACTCATTTACCATATGGCTATATAGACTTATATAATAAAGTGCTTATATGGTAAATTTTGGTTGTTGCGGACAAATAATTTTATTATATGAGTCTGTCTGAGGTATGAAAACTACTGAATTTTTTTTACAATTCAATATTTTGAATAAAAAAGGACATGCTGGAACTCTAAATTGATGCGAACAAAACTTTTTAGTCATAATATTCAAATATTGCTACCTTTTGTATTATACAATCAATTCTTACATGAAAATATAACTCATTTACTAAGTGACTTTATAGATTTACATAATAAAATGCTAATATGGTCAGTTTTGGTTGTTATGAAACAAAAAATTTTATAATACGAGTCAGTCTGAGGTATGAAAACTACTGAAATTGGTTAACGATTCAATAATTTGTATAAAAAAGTACATGCTGGCACTCTAAATTGATGCGAACCAATTTTTTTTAGTCATAATATTCAAATATTGCTAACTTTTATATAATACTATCAATTCTTATATGAAAATATAACTCATTTACTATGTGACTATATGGATTTACATAACAAAATGCTAATATGGTCAGTTTTGGTTGTTGCGAAACAAATAATTTTATAATACGAGTCAGTCTGAGGTATGAAAACTACTTAAATTGGTTTACGATTCAATAATTTGTATAAAAAAGTACATGCTGGCACTCTAAATTGATGCGAACCAATTTTTTTAAGTCATAATATTCAAATATTGCTACCTTTTATATAATACAATCAATCCTTACATGAAAATATAACTCATTTTTCATATGGCTATATAGACTTATATAATAAAGTGCTTATGGTAAATTTTGGTTGTTGCGGACAAATAATTTTATTATATGAGTCTGTCTGAGGTATGAAAACTACTTAATTTTGTTTACAATTCATTATTTTGAATAAAAAAAGGACATGCTGGAACTCTAAATTGATGAGAACAAAACTTTTTAGTCATAATATTCAAATATTGCTATCTTTTTACTTATACAATCAATCCTTACATGAAAATATAACTCATTTACTAAGCAATTAATATACAGATTTACATAATAAAGTGCTTATATGGTCAATTTTAATGTTGATGACTTATGATTTTATAATGCGGGTCAGTCTGAGGTATGAAAACTACTGAAATTGGTTTACGATTAAATAATTTGTATAAAAAAAGGACATGCTGGCACTCTAAATTGATGCGAACAAAGTTTTTTAGTCATAATATTCAAATATTGCTACCTTTTGTATTATACAATCAATCCTTACATGAAAATATAACTTATTTACTTTTTGGCTATATAGATTCACATACTAAAATGCTTATATTTTCAGTTTTGGTTTTTGCGGACAAAAAATTTTATAATAAGAGTCAGTCTGAGGTGTGAAAACTACTGAAATTTGCTTCAATTCAATATTTTGAATAAAAAAGTACATGCTGGCACTCTAAATTTATGCGAACAAAATTTTTTAGTCATAATATTCAAATATTGATACCTTTTGTATTATACCATCAGTCCTTACATAAACATTTAACTCATTTACTAAGCGGTCAGTCAATTGAAAGCAATTTTTGAACCAGCATGACCTCTTTTATTTAAAATATTGAATCGTAAACAAATTTCATTAAAAATGAAAACTACTGAAATTTGTTTACAATTCAATATTTTAAATAAAAGAGGTCATGCTGGTTCAAAAATTGCTTTCAATTGTATTATATGGTCCATTATGACATAAAAATATAACTGAATTACTACTAAATAGATAACTTGATAAAGGGTAAATATGGTCCGTTTTGGTTAAAGAAATCAAATAATTTTGTTTTACGAGTCAGACTGTCTTAGATGAGAAAACTGTTTGATTATGGTGAGGATTAAATTATTTGAATAAACATACTTAAACTATTTATTTGCGAAGAACAAGAAATTTACTTTAATTATTTTTCAATTAATTACAGATGTGTGATAACATTTATAATTAACTGTAATCGTCAATATATCGAGCGGAAATGACCAGTTGGTCATTTAATGTTGATGTACATTATCATTTGATATTTTAGGTCAGTGTATCCAGGATACGATGACAATCTGCGTTAACGCGCGTTTACTACAAACAGTAAACGTGCGTTTACTTTTTACGAAAATAGAAGACGCGCATCTTTTCACGTTAACGCAGAGGTAAACGGGAAAGTAAACGCCCGTTTACTCTTTACAAAATTAGAAGACGCGCCGTTTTTGCGTTAACGCGGAGGTAAACGCGAAAGTAAACGCCCGTTTACTTTTAATGTCTACTGCAATTTCGGAGTTAACGCAGAGTTAACGCGGCGTTTACATGAAGTGCACGCGAGTAAACGCCGCGTTAACTTTTTCGGCCCGTCTACATGTAATGCTTGGTCTGCACCCAACTGTAACCATAATAATCATGCTAATGCAAACCCAAATTTTAGTGCTAATGATATTTCTGCGTTATGTTCTTCCTTAGCTGAATCCTTTAAAAGTATTGTCCGACAAGAAGTAATGTCCATGCAGACTAAGCCACAAATACAGGAAAGACAAAACCTGCAATATGATAGGAGATAAAGACAGAGTGACAGATGCAGGGGATGTGTTAAGTTCTGTAAGATAAAAAGACAAAGTCCAGCTTTTAAGGTCAAATGCTTCCATTGTGACAAAATTGGTCACTACAATGAGGTGTGCGAGCAAAAAATGAGGGAAATTCAAATCCCTAACCGCTCAGGCAATGATTACTCGGGAAACGCGCCTATCCAGAGTATGGATAGGCACATTATTCGCAAGAATTGTGTGAAATCAGCCCCAAACACCAACAACACCCAGATCTCTAAAAGAAATAGAAGTGCAAAAAATTGGCAATTAGTTCATTTGAATGGCAATTCTGTTCTAGCAAGTATAAACAGCAATTTGATCATCTGTTTAGTGGACAGTGGTGCTTTAGTCGGCTGCTGTTCTGTAAGCTTGTTAGAAAATTTAGGCATAAAGAGTAAACGTTTTCGTAAACCATATTTCAATGAAGCTGTGGGTGAAGTACATAACATGATAGGAGTTGTTACCCTTCATGTCACACTAGGTAATGTAACAAGTAAACAGAAATTGCATATCTTAAATCACAAGCAACAAAAAATTATATTAGGGCATGACTTTCTAAAACACAACAGAATCCATCTTGACTTTGACGAAAAAACTTATTCATTCCTTAAACAGGAACAAAAAATTACACATCAGTTGAAATGAATTCAGGTTTTGAAAGGACTATTTCTTCTATCACTATTCCACCTCTTTCTCAAGTGGAGAATCCCATTAGAGCCTAGAGGGTTCAAGGTAAGGTTGCCATTCTGGAACCTATGTCAAGTTTGCCTCAGCAGTCCTTAGCTGGTGCAAAATGTTGCATTTCATTTGTCAATGGGAATAAGTCTCTCATGCGAATCATGAATCCTACTAAGAAAGGAGTTTTCTTACCAGCAAATTCTGTATTAGCTTCTGTTTCTCCTGTTAACTCAGATTTTGTTACTTCACTTAGTCAGAAAGTGGACAACTCTGAACATAGTCAAGATACTTCTTTGGTTGATAAGAACATGGACAAGTACACATTAAACTTTAATAATAAACTCATCATAAATACCAGGATTGAAATTTTATATATGCACCAGACGCGCGTTTCGTCTACAAAAGACTCATCAGTGACGCTCGAATAAAAAAATGTTAAAAAGGCCAAATAAAGTACGAATTTGAAAAGCATTGAGTACCAAATACACCTAAGGTAATCATCTAGACAATTCTGATCTAACAGATCAACAAAAATCAACTCTAACACACTTTCTCAATAAAAAAAGGAAAGTTTTTGTCAAAGACATGAGTGAGTTTGGCCACACTAATGTCTACCAACATAAAATAGACACCGGGAACGCCTAACCCATCAGAAAGAGATTTTATCGTCAGTCACCTCATGTCTTAGAGGAAATGAACAAGCAAATTGAGGATCTACTTAGATATGACATCATTGAGGAATCAAACAGTAAATGGGGGGCACCGGTCGTCATGTATCGTAAGAAAACAGATTTTGTTGTGATTTTAGATCCCTTAATCAAGTCTCGGCAACACATTTTTTCCTTTTGCCTCGTCTTGAGGATGTCTTTGACTCTATTGGTAAATGCAAGGCTCAAGTTTTTAGTTTTGGACCTTTTCTTAGGCTATTGGCAGTGCGGCCTTGACCCTTCTACTGCTCACAGGTCAGCCTTCGTAGTGGTGTATATCAATGGAAGAGACTTCCTTTTGGTATATCATCAGCACCTGCTTCATTTCAGCATATGCTCACTCATGTGTTACATGGTCTTAATTACCAAATGGCTTTGGTATATGTAGATGACATTCTGGTAATCAGTAGAAACTTTGAGGAACATATGAAACATCTTCAGTTAGTTTTTGATAGACTCTTATCAGCAGGCTTCACTCCGAAACCAAGCAAATGTGAATTTGCACAAAAAGAGGTTCTTTACCTTGGTCACAGAATTTCAAGGAAAGGTGTCAAGGTTGATTAATCTAAAATTGAAGCTATCAAATCTTTCCCAGTACCAAAAAACTGAGACACAGGTCAGAAGCTTTCTAGGTCTCTGTAACCTGTAACTACTATCGCAGGTTCATTAAAAAATTGGCATACATAGCCAAACCTCTTACAAATCTTACAAAGAAGGATGTTCCATTTGAGTGGTCAGAAAAATGTAAAAAATATTTTGACAAACTTAAAGATGCACTCTGTTCACCTCCTATACTTGCCTATGCGGACTTATCTAAACCTTTCATTATCACTACAGATGCTAGTGGAACTGCCATAGGGTATATCTTAGGTTAGTTTGATTCGGAAGGTAAGGTAGGGAAAGAGTCTGTGCTTACAACAGTCGTTCTCTCTCACAATCAGAAAGTAAATGGTCTATCAGTGAAAAAGAGTGTCTAGCTGTCTTAGAAGGAATTAGTCACTTGAAAATCTACACTGACCATCACGCTCTCAAATGGTTTTCTAGTATTAAGCAGTCTACAGGTAGATTGGCTCGCTGGTCTGTTTTATTACAAGGGTACGAATATGAAATATGTTTCCGTATATAGAGATAGTAAAAACACAAATGCAGACTGTCTGTCCCGCAGGGAGTACCTCATACTGATAACAATCTGCCAGAGCCAGAGGACAGCATTCCTTCTATTAATGTTAATCAACTTTCAACATCTGAGCCAAATAATTCTGAACCTGTCGAGGTTACATTTTTCTTCACTTAAAACCCACCTATTCAAAGACCTATTTTAGCTGCAATAGACACTCCCACTGAATTCAACATCACCACTGAAAATATAGGAGGTGCTCAAAAAGATTGTCCTGATTATAAATACATGTACACATATCTTTCAAATGACACCCTACTTGAAGATAAAGAACGTGCAGACAAGGTGAAACATGATTTCCAACATTATTGCTTACTATATGGAGTTCTTTATCACTTCTTCCAACCTCGTTCTAGAGGGGTGAAACACAAAAGATTACTCTATAAAACAACTGGCTTTACCTAGAAAATAGAGAAATGATGTTCTAGCTTCTTACCACAATCTTGGACATTTTGGTTTTGACAGGACATATTTTGCGATGCAGCAAAAATACTTCTTTCCTGGTATGTACGAAGCAGTTGCCGACTATATAAGGGGTGTGGTATGTACCAAAGAGCAAAACAGCCAGCACATACAAAGAGAGTCCCACTAACAAACATGCCAATTCAAGAAACTTTCTGTTGATGGCACCTTGATATCATAGGACCATTCCAGGCACTTATAAAAGAATCATACCGTTATATACTCATAAAAGTTGATTTTTTCAGTAAAAGGACAGAAGCCTTTCCAGTTAGATCTGAGGGTGCTGAAGAAATATCTCGAATACTACACAGAGAAATCTTGTTGCTGCAATCAACCAAATCTACAATGTAAAACATTCTTTTACTAGTAGCTACCATCCTCAAACTAATTCTGTGGCAGAACGCACTAATAAAACTATAATTCAGTGCATGCGAACTCTTGTGCATGAAAATCAGCTTAATTGGCCTGAACTTCTCCCAGGTATTCTTATGGCCTTTCGTATGACTCCTTCAGCATCATTAGAGTTCAGTCCTTTTTATCTTGTTTTTGGCAAGGAAATGAATCTTCCACTTGATACAAGTCTTATTCCAAAATCTGATATTAATAAGAATCTTGTACACCATATCAAAAATGTGCTAGACAACCTGAAGATAGCTAGAACTTTAGCTACAGAAAATCTTAAACATGCACAGGAATACCAGAAATTGCATTATGACAAAAATACAGAGTTGCCTACCTTTGAAATACAAGACCAGGTCTTATTATATACCCCAAAAGTCCCTGTAGGATTGTCATCAAAGCTACACAGGAGATTTGATGGACCATTTTACATTGCAAGAAAAGGCCTAAATCATACATACAAACTAAGAAGATGTAGCAATAACAAAGAACTAAAAAGTATGATAAATGCAAACAGACTTAAACTCTATCACCCTCCTGACCATAGACGAGACCTTGGTGCACCGGATGATGATGTTCCTCGTCAAGATCCAATGCACATCGTACCACCAAACTTTGTGCAACCTCCACAAAACGACCAACAAATTGATCAAAATCACCAGCTAAATGATCAAGATAATACTGTCACCGATGCTCATGTTCAAGATGATGCGATTCAAGACATTAATCAAAACAAACCATACGAAATCAGTCGTATTCTCTAGGTCAGAAAAAAACAAGGAAAACCAGTTTCTAATAAAATGGGCTGGTTATACAGAGAAAACATGGGAACCCAAAGAACATATCCCCACTGAAATCATCAGACAATTTTATGCAACCAGGACACAGAAGGACACTCGCCGCAGACGTCCAGTCAAAAATTTATTCCTTAAGGTTGTTCCATAAGTAGATATTGTACAAAGTTTCATTCATTCATGATCTTACATAGTTGCATTCAATGGAAATATGTTTTATTGTTATTTTTACATTCAGTCATGTATATATTTTCTTATAGTCCAAATTGTCCAATCACATGTCATTTTTATGTCTAACAGATATAAGCGCAAGTCATTTGGACCAGTCTTCGATCTAGTCAATTTAAGAATACTATTCATATATACTGAGCCGGTATATATGGACCACTCAGGGTCATAGTCACTTGGACCAGTCATAGGTCACTGTTATATGGACCACTCAGGGGTCATTCTCTTTTTCGACCAGTCAAAGGTCATAGTCTTTTCGACCAGTCAAAGGTCATGTCTATTTGACCAGTCAAGGGTCAGTGTTTTTTTTGTACATTGTACCAGTCAAGGGTAATTTTTTTTTTGACCAGTCATAGGTCATAATCAGACCAGTCAAAGGTCTTCAAAGTCTTGAAATTGTTTTATTTTTATGACAAATCGATGGTCAGTCTGATATCAAATATTATCTTCATTGATAAAAAATCATCAATTTAGTCAGAAACACTCCATAGCTCTCAAATGTGATGTAATGTTTAGTGTTTTCTATTGCTATGGCATATCTTAGATCATGTATAATTCTATTAATTTCTTTTCCTCTTCAATGTGCCATGGTGTCAAAATTATGAATTAATCTCATGTCTATAGTGATATAAGGAACTAGCTATTCCTATCTCGACACTGTTTTCTTTAGGTGCTTTAAGTTATGCCACAATCATCTGGATTATGCTGTTTTGCATTCAACAAGTTGAGCCAACGAGAAAAATTGTACAACGCATTAATTATGGAGTTGTTTTCTCCAAAAAGCCCAACATCTTTTTGGACAGGAATTCTGGCATCATACATTATAAATCCCAATTCCCAAGAAAGAAGAAAGTCAACCATATACGTCTTGTGATATTGTGCACCAGCAATGTTATATTTTAAATCAAGCAATATCCCAACTTTCTACCGTACGAGCTCATATATCATCCAACATCAATCACACTGTTGATACCATACATCAAATTGTTTCGAAAGAAAATCTACCAATGCAGTAAAAGATAAAAAGCAAAAGCAAAAGAGGTATGTTCGATTTTATTGGTTCAATTTTAAAGAGTTTGTTTGGAACGGCTATTGTCAAAGATGTCAATCGCCTTGCACGTCATATGAACATTCTTTCCAGAAACAGTCATAATGTAGCCAAATCCATGGCTCATCATGATGAATTACTATCATCTTTTATTTCCAAGACAGATAACGCTTTGACAACATAGTGTCAGAAATACAAAATAATCATGACTTCATTCAAAATGTTACACAAGAAACTGCCAAATTCATAACTCAGTTCGTAAAAGTCAGTGCAAAACTATCATCTCTTTCACTTCAAAAAATGAATGATAGTTCAGAAATTAATAAATATTTAGAAGAAATCACAATTTGAGTCCATGAGTTTCTAAAAGGCAAATCTACCGTACGAGCTCATATATCATTCAACATCAATCACACTGTTGATACCATACATCACACTGTTGATATCATACATCAACTTACTCCGAAAGAAAATCTACTAATGCAGTCAAAGATAAAAAACAAAAGCAATTATTAGAGATTAGAGTAAATTTACTTGTTTGATGCCGGTTAAAATAAAAAAAAGAATTCAATAGATGCAAAACCTTAAAAATTTCCATATACTGTTATCTCCTGTGATGTCTAATTTGTTTTATAAACAAATCACTTCTTCTTTAAATTATTTAATTTGCAATTAACAATGATTTGATATATTTCGTGCCTTTTATTCCTAACTAAGAATGATCATAATCAGAGCCATGCATTTTGTTTTAACATGAATTCTCCGCTTTTGTGAAAAATATTTATTTTGTTATCCAATTTTTCACCGCTTACAACTGCCTTCCTCTTGTCTTATTTTATACATTAACTTATAAGTCACAGTAACTGTTCATTTCATTTTATTTCGTTTCGTTCTGGTTTTATTTCGTTTCGCAGTTTACAGGTACCCCTCTTTTCACCCCTTTTCTAATTTTGATATCTTCATCAAAAATTTAAAAAATCAAACTTTCAAAAAGCGAAATAACCAAAACTGCACGTTAAGTTTAGTACTTTTAAAGTTTGATCAAATATCTAAACTATCAAATTGAAAACGATATTTAGAATTTTAACTTAGTTTAACATACGACCCTATGGGAAATGCATACAATGATTTCTTTTAGAGAACCACTGAATGGAATGAAACCAAACATAGTATGAATGTTCCTTATGAGGTGCTGACCAAGTGTTGTTACTTTGTAGCCGATCCAACATCCAAGATGGCCACCAGTGGGGTGACTTTGTTTAACATAGGACCCTATGGGAAATGCATACAAAAGTCTTCTTCTAGAGAACCACTGAATTGAATGAAATCAAAAATAGCATAAATGTTCCTTTCCTAATGAGGTGGTGGCCAAGTGTTGTTACTTTGTAGCCAAATTTTATCTTTTTTATATGATTTCAAAACCCCAAGTAGAGTCAGGTGAGCGATACAGGCTCTTGAGAGCTTCTAGTTTAACTCCTAATACGAATTGGTTAAATGTATTCTAAGAAACGAATCCCAAACCAAATCTGTAAAAGTTGACGGTCGATATCGTTTAAAATTAATACAAGAAATTCTCAATTATTATTCCGATCACTTCTTGTGGGTTTTATATTCGGTCTTTTTTTATTTGTTTTCGTGGTGTTTTTTTTGTTGATTTACTTTAAAACAAATCGTTCAACATTAAGCGGCTATCAGTTACTATTTTTGGTTTTGTTATTCTTTGTTGTTGCTCTGGGGTTGTCTTGTGAGTTGTATACATTTCTAAAACATTAAAACCATTAACAATAAACCCTATCACACATAGTTGGTTCGTTCAAAATCTATACGATAGCTTATCGGTGACAACTTCGAGCTTGATTTGTAATTAATTATTTGTTATTTCTATGCTTTTCTAAATCTGTTTTTGTATATTTTTATTTATCTAAAAAGCAAGTAAAATAAACCGAAAGAAGAAATTTGGCTTCGTTTAAAATTAATGCAAGAGCTTTTCTGTGACAACAGCGGTCTTTTGTTTCAGTTTACTACTCTAGTTTGACAGATTTTTGCATTTTAAATGTATTTAAATGGCTTTATACGCCTTTAACGATTTTCTTGTCTTTTATGTATATTTTGTTTACTTAGCCGGACACTCAATGGCATTGATATGCATTTTATAAGTATGATGCATTTGCTGTGTGCAATGAGAAAGAACTCAGGACAACTATTGTATAACAGTTCAGTTCTGCCATCAAAACATTTTAATAAATAACAAATAATTGTCCAGTTCTGAGCTTGTGGGAATTTGGAATAATTCAGTAAAATTATTTTTTTATTATTTAAACTCTTCAGTAATTATCATAAATAAACTGCTCTGTTGTTTAACGTTTTCAATTGTTTTTTTTACATTTCATTCCATAAAAGAATTTCAGGCATTTTATAAAATGCCTTTCTATTTTTCCTAGAAAAATTAGTCATTATGTAAAATGACTGAATCTTTCAGGCATTTTAGAAAATGCCTTAAATTTTAAGGCATTTTACAAAATGCCTAAATTTAGAAAATGCCTGTAACATATATAAAATCATTGCAATTACATGTAACAGTTTTACAAAGGAACTATCAAAGTTATAGGGAGAAGCACGACATGGATAGTTTGATATCACATAACTGAAAAGGTCAAAGTAAACTGGTTTGGCCTCCTCCTGCATGAGTTCTCATTTTTTTAGTCGTATGATATGTCAGGTTTTTTTTTACTGTCTAATGTTCCTTCAACATGTTCTACAGAAATATCCCAATTTGTCGTTGTAATATTTCACTTCCACTTTTAATAAAACATCTTATCATTAAAAACTTGAATAGCACCTCTTCGGCTTCAAATGTTATCAAATATGGTTGAATTATCACTGGAAATTTTAGTCGAAATGTTTTCAATGTCGGTTAAAATTTTACTTGTAGGTGAAATGGTCTCATTTCTGGCTGATATATCACAATTCTCGATTGAATTATTTACATATTTGATTTGGGTACCAGTGTTATACGAGATCATACTTGTGGACGGAAAGCACGATTTTCTTGTAAAATCAAATCAATTTCATTTGACGTGTCGCCATTCTCTGCGCGATCAACAGAAGGGGATTCCCCTAATAGCCAATACGTTGTCATTTCTCCTTTGCCCTTCGAAATTAGCATAAAATTATTATCATTATTAATATAATTATTATCATCATTGATTTAATATATTTCAATATTAAAGGCAACAAATTGTTTCTTGTATACATGTCTGGTTTCGAATATTTTCTATTCGTCGCGATATATCAGTTATTGCACTAACGCAGTAATTAATCTATCGAACGACAAATCGAATATTCCCTTTTTTTTTTAACTCCTAATACGAATTAGTTAAATGTATTCTAAGAAACAAATCCCAAACCAAATCTGTAAAAGTTGACGGTCGATATCGTTCAAAATTAATACCAGAAATTCTCAATTATTATTCCGATCACTTCTTGTGGGTTTTATATTAGGTCTTTTTTATTTGTTTTCGTGGTGTTTTTTTTGTTTATTTACTTTAAAACAAATCGTTCAACATTAAGCGGCTATCAGTTACTATTTGTTTGTTTTGTTATTCTTTGTTGGTGCTCTGGGGTTGTCTTGTGATTCGTATAAATTTCTAAAACATTAAAACTATTAACAATAAATCCTATTACACATAGTTGGTTCGTTCAAAATCTATACGATAGCTTATCGGTGACAACTTCGAGCTTGATTTGTAATTTGTTATTTGTTATTTCTATGCTTTGCGATATCTGTTTTCGTATGTTTGTTTTTTTTTTTTTTTTTTATCTAAAAAGCAAGTAACAGCGGTCTTTTGTTTCAGTTTACTACTCTAGTTTGACAGATTTTTGCATTTTAAATGTATTTAAATGGCTTTATACACCTTTAACGATTTTCTTGTCTTTTATGTATATTTTGTTTACTTAGCCGGACACTCAATGGCATTGATATGCATTTTATAAGTATGATGCATTTGCTGTGTGCAATGAGAAAGAACTTGTCACGAACCACAAATTTCTAAGGAATAATATTTTGTTGTGCTATTTGTTTTAATTTTGAGTAACGTTTGCCTGTTGTTACGTTGTCAGAATAAACACTAGTTAGGAAAGATCATGATTGTTGCATTTCTTTTTTTTCTTTTTCGAATACCTTTATTTGAACAATGCCCCTTGATGACAGACTGAATGATCCAAAGCCATCTAAGAGTAATTTTGACTGCGGACTAACATGAATCTTCATGGCTGCAACATAAAAAAAAACATAATCAATTCTGGTCAAATTTTCAACCTCTTTCATAATATTTTATTTAACATGTTACAGTGTAAATTAAGTGTCTGAGCAGAAAGTTGACGAACCAGGGTTAATTTAAAAGAACTTCTCGTCCTTTTTCTAAAAGAGTTCATCGGAAGATACCAAGACCTTGTTGATAAATATTCCGTATCAGCTTTACAAATAAAACATGATGGTCTTGATGTTTAGATTCTAGGTACTGAAAAGTAAAAACACAAACATACTGAACTCCGAGGAAAATTCAAAAAGGAAAATCAAACATCAAAAGGCAAAATCAAAAGTCCAAACACATCAAACGAATGGATAACAACTGTCATATTCCTGACTTGGTACAGGCATTTTCTAATGTAGAAAATGGTGGATTGAACCTGGTTTTATAGCTAGCTAAACCTCTCACTTGTATGACAGTCGCATCAAATTCCATTACATTGTCAACGATGCATGAACAAAAAAAAAACATACTCAAAGAGTAAAAATGTCAAAAATAGGGGTACAACAGTCAATATTGTGTTATCATCTTAATATCACTACATAAACAACAAATGTAACAAAGTAGCACAAAAAGGCATACATCAAATTTAACATTCTCATTTTGCTTTTCTTATACGGCTGAATTTATCTATGTAAAGTCTACCCATAAATGAAAGAAGGTTTTCATTACTGGTGTAAAATTGCGCGTTTATCATCCTAATTACGTGTTATAGTGTTATTTTACTTGTCTTTGTAAATTGTTAACGTTTAATGTTTGGTCCATTTTTGGTCATATCCATTAGGCGTGGCTCGGTACTTGTACATCCCGCCTTTGTATTGTTGTGTTGTGGTCATTTTTTGTATTCTTGTGTTTCATTTTTGCGTATGTGCTTTGTCTATATGCCCTTTTTTAAAACATATTTATTTGTTTTTATAATTATTTAGATTATAACACAATGTTGACTGCTGTACACCTATTTTTGACATTTTTACCTATTATGTCTGTATGTTTTGTTCACACATTGTTGTCAATATAATGGAATTTTATGCGACTGTCATACAAATGAAAGGTTTAGCTCGCATTTAAAACCAGGTTTAATCCACCATTTTCTACATAAGGAAATGCCTGTACCAAGTCAAGAATATGACAGTTGTTTTCCATTCGTTTGATGTGTCAGAGCTTTTGATTTTGCCAATTGTTAAAGGACTTTCCGTTTTGAATTTTCTTTTGAGTTCATTATGTTTGTTGTTTTACTTTTTAAGATATGCAGACATTTAAGAATCACACTTTCGTATTGCAGACTTTTATACACTGCAGTAAAGGGGGACCAAACTGTTATCAGTAAATTAAAAGCAAACTAAATATTATTGTTATATACATATACACATTCATGGACCTACAACCTGTCGATACCTGTATCTTAGCATTGCACAAGGTCATGTTTTTCTCTGACTGTTTATGACGTCTTTACACTATATCCATTAGATGATGGATGTGTACTGATTGATAATTTAGTATAAGATGCATGATTTTTTTATTAGTTGTTAGTGGCTTTGAACTAGCTGTCAGTAACTGCGAGTACTCTCAGATCTGTACATAGTGTCTTTTTGTTGTTGGGATATACAAGTACCCGGCCACGTCCACTCTGTGTAATATTTCTATTTGTATCCATCTGATGAGTTAAGCCTTTTTCAACTGATTTTTATAGTTCTTTCTTATGTTGTAATGTTTCACGACTGTCCCAGGTTAGGGGGAGGGTTGGGATCCCGCTAACATGTTTAACCCCGCCACATTCTGTATGTATGTGCCTGTCCCAAGTCAGGAGCCTGTAATTCAGTGGTTGTCGTTTGTTGATGTGTTACATATTTGTTTTTCGTTCATTTTTTGTACATAAATTAGGCCGTTAGTTTTCTCGTTTGAATTGTTTTACAATTGTCATTTCGGGGCCTCTTATAGCTGACTATGCGGTATGGGCTTTGTTCATTGTTGAAGGTCCTACGGTGACCTATAGTTGTTAATTTCTGTGTCATTTAGTCTCTTGTGGAGAGTTGTCTCATTGGCAATTATACCACATCTTCTTTTTTATATTTAACAGAATATTATTTATTATAAAACCAGGTTTCACTCACCATTTTATTCCGAAAATCCCTGTACCAAGTCAGGAATATGATAGTTGTTTTCTATTCCGTTGGTTGATTTAGTCTAAAGTTTGATTTTTTCAGTTTTTATGGACCTCCCCCTTTCATAATTTACCATAGACTTTGGTAGACTTTGGTAGACTTTGGTATTTTTGTTAATACCTTTTTCTATTATTTTGCTTTGCTGATTTTCATTCGTAAAAAAAAACTGTCAAACAACAAATTTTCCGACTTGAAACGAATTTTACCACTAGATTCCATCAGCCATATGGTGTAATAGAAAAGAAAGGATATGGGGTATCCATCCAAGACACAAAAGTGGTAGTCTGCTTTCAAACTTGAAAGGCCATGTGAACAAGGCTCTCAAAACGTTCTTTAGACCACCAGAAAGTTATCGTTCTCACTAATGAATGTTATCTCCCTTAGGTCTTATATATTTATCAAGGCTTTAAAATTGTACAAAGGCATGTTTCAGTAGACACGGAATTATAATTATTTCATAACATTGTTCTATCGAATCGTATACAAAGACGACTGCAAAATTAAGACTTTGTACCACCTAGTTTATCATTTGATTTAGCTGCTACTCATGTTTTAATCTATTTTGTACTGACAGAGTCGATTTGAAAAAAAAATAAAAAATGATCGATACATACATACAAGCATAGTGATTGGTTAACCTTGTCCATGTGATTCAATTCGGATTGGTACCTTGTCCATGTGATTCCATTCGGATTATTACCTTCTCCATGTGATTCAATTCGGATTCTTACCTTGTCCATGTGACTCCATTCGGATTCTTACCTTGTCCATGTGATTCCATTCGGATTGGTACCTTGTCCATGTGATTCCATTCGGATTCTTACCTTGTCCATGTGACTCCATTCGGATTGGTACCTTGTCCATGTGATTCCATTCGGATTCTTACCTTGTCTATGTGATTCCATTCGGATTCTTACCTTGTCCATGTGACTCCATTCGGATTCTTACCTTCTCCATGTGATTCCATTCGGGATGCCGTGTTTACAGTATCCCCGAACAGACAATAACGTGGCATCTTCTTCCCAACAACACCTGCACAGACTGGCCCTGAAACAAGTACAGTTAAACATTAATTCCATTCGGGATGCCGGGTGAACAGTATCACCGAAGGGACAATACCACGTCTTCTTCCCAACAACACATGCACAGTCTTGCCATAAAACTAGTAACATAAGAGATTAAAACTCAATTGCATTCTCTTATAGATGTTTTTACTTTATGCAGTTTTCTTTACAACAACAATAAACGGTTGCAATTGTATTTTTCACTATTCTCAGGTCAGGAATGCTCGAGGTCAAAATATTTAGTAAAACCTTAACAAACGTTAAAGAGATGCAATTATCGAAAAAGGCCCGAAAAAGGAATCAGAGCTATGCACGAAAGAAATAAATTATAATTGCAAATGATTCCCGGACTTGTACCACTGCAAATGTCGGAAAAATAATATCCGCATTGCCATGCCAATCTCAATAAAACATACAAAGGATAACTAGAATTTTCAAAAATTTAAACAGTACTGCAAGTCATATCAAAGTTTAGAAAACCCAAGAAAAGCAACATATTTTATTTGTTGAGATTAAGTAAATAGCTATAACGAAGTTTCCTTTAATCATTTTGTAGTTTCTTGAATGTCCATAAATATGGATGGAAAATACATTAAAAGATGCTTTTTTATCGACATTATAGTACACAACTTTAGGTCAATGGAACCGTTATTTTCGATTTATGAGTTTGAGAATGTAATATTTGGATGCTACGCCTAATTTCTATAAGATGTTTTATACGTTTCAATATTTCATAAATCAAATTCCGTTTTAGTCAATTTATTGGACACGTTTTCGGGATTTAAAGTCGAAAAGAATGTTGCTACTCCTTTGCACTTAAATACTTAACAACAGATACTTAGCATACAAAATACAATAAATATACTTATAAAATTGTTATGGTCATTTATCGATCCTCGTAAAATGTATATGGAAATTGCTTCTTTTTTTTCAATATACCTGAGTGCAGTCCAATACGGGCTTCCAAAGTAATGGTGGGTAAATGACTAATCTTGAAGTTCCCGATTTCTCTGAGAATAGCTAGTGACATTTGAGCAATTTGTTTGGCATGGTCATTCCCATTCCTTGTAGGTAAGCCAGATACTACCATGTACGCATCGCCAATAGTTTCTACCTACACATACAAATGTATAAGTTTAATCAGTAATCGGTAAAACACTTTTCAAGGATAGCAGAGTTATCGGTCACTTACCAAGAGACATATTTTATACCCTAGGTAGTTAATTCTATAACTATTATAAATTCTACGAGATCACATACTTGCACGAGACATCTTCGCCATTAATATTCTGTATTTCATGACAACAAATAATATTAAAAACTGAATAAAAATAATGTAAAAAACTGATTTTGTTTTCATGTTTAGTGTTTTTATCAACAATTTATTACTTTTGTCTGGTTTTATACAATAAATTGTTGAACGAAATTGGGATTTGCCTTGACATAATTGGGACTGTTGTATATTTCAACCACTCTGTTTATTTTGACATCTCGGGTATTATATATGTATTTGCTTTGACATTTTTAGGATTGTTGTATTTCGACCACTCTGTTTATTTTGACATCTCGGGCATAACATATGTATATGCTTTGACATAATTGGGATTGTTGTATTTCGAGCACTCTGTTTATTTTTACATCTCGGGTATTATATATGTATATGCTTTGACATAATTGGGATTGTTGTATTTCGACCACTCTGTTTATTTTGAAATCTCGGGCATAACATATGTATATGCTTTGACATAATTGGGATTGTTGTATTTCGACCACTCTGTTTATTTTGACATCTCGGGTATGATATATGTATATGCTTTGACATAATTGGGATTGTTGTATTTCGATCACTCTGTTTATTTTGACATCTCGGGCATATATATGTATATGCTTTGACATAATTGGGATTGTTGTATTTCGACCACTCTGTTTTTTTTGACATCTCGGGTATTATATATGTATATGCTTTGACATAATTGGGATTGTTGTATTTCGACCACTCTGTTTTTTTTGACATCTCGGGTATTATATATGTATATGCTTTGACATAATTGGGATTGTTGTATTTCGAGCACTCTGTTTATTTTTACATCTCGGGTATTATATATGTATATGCTTTGACATAATTGGGATTATTGTATTTCGACCACTCTGTTTACTTTGACATCTCGGGTATGATATATGTATATGCTTTGACATAATTGGGATTGTTGTATTTCGAGCACTCTGTTTATTTTGACATCTCGGGCATATATATGTATATGCTTTGACATAATTGGGATTATTGTATTTCGACCACTCTGTTTATTTTTACATCTCGGGTATTATATATGTATATGCTTTGACATAATTGGGATTGTTGTATTTCGAGCACTCTGTTTATTTTTACATCTCGGGTATTATATATGTATATGCTTTGACATAATTGGGATTGTTGTATTTCGAGCACTCTGTTTATTTTGACATCTCGGGCATATATATGTATATGCTTTGACATAATTGGGATTATTGTATTTCGACCACTCTGTTTATTTTTACATCTCGGGTATTATATATGTATATGCTTTGACATAATTGGGATTGTTGTATTTCGACCACTCTGTTTATTTTGACATCTCGGGCATAACATATGTATATGCTTTGACATAATTAGGATTGTTGTATTTCGACCACTCTGTTTACTTTGACATCTCGGGTATTATATATGTATATTCTTTGACATAATTGGGATTGTTGTATTTCGACCACTCTGTTTATTTTGACATCTCGGGCATTATATATTTATATGCTTTGACATAATTGGGATTGTTGTATTTCGACCACTCTGTTTATTTTGACATCTCGGGTATTATATATGTATATGCTTTGACATAATTGGGATTGTTGTATTTCGACCACTCTGTTTATTTTGACATCTCGGGTATTATATATGTATATGCTTTGACATAATTGGGATTGTTGTATTTCGACCACTCTGTTTATTTTGACATCTCGGGCATTATATATTTATATGCTTTGACATAATTGGGATTGTTGTATTTCGACCACTCTGTTTATTTTGACATCTCGGGTATTATATATGTATATGCTTTGACATTTTTAGGATTGTTGTATTTCGACCACTCTGTTTATTTTGACATCTCGGACATAACACATGTATATGCTTTGACATAATTGGGATTGTTGTATTTCGACCACTCTGTTTATTTTGACATCTCGGGTATTATATATGTATATGCTTTGACATTTTTAGGATTGTTGTATTTCGACCACTCTGTTTATTTTGACATCTCGGGCATAACATATGTATATGCTTTGACATAATTGGGATTGTTGTATTTCGACCACTCTGTTTATTTTGACATCTCGGGTATTATATATGTATATGCTTTGACATTTTTAGGATTGTTGTATTTCGACCACTCTGTTTATTTTGACATCTCGGGTATTATATATGTATATGCTTTGACATAATTGGGATTGTTGTATTTCGACCACTCTGTTTATTTTGACATCTCGGGCATAACATATGTATATGCTTTGACATAATTGGGATTGTTGTATTTCGACCACTCTGTTTATTTTGACATCTCGGGTATTATATATGTATATTCTTTGACATAATTGGGATTGTTGTATTTCGACCACTCTGTTTATTTTGACATCTCGGGTATGATATATGTATATGCTTTGACATAATTGGGATTGTTGTATTTCGACCACTCTGTTTATTTTGACATCTCGGGCATATATATGTATATGCTTTGACATTTTTAGGATTGTTGTATTTCGACCACTCTGTTTATTTTGACATCTCGGGCATAACATATGTATATGCTTTGACATAATTGGGATTGTTGTATTTCGACCACTCTGTTTATTTTGACATCTCGGGTATTATATATGTATTTGCTTTGACATTTTTAGGATTGTTGTATTTCGACCACTCTGTTTATTTTGACATCTCGGGCATTATATATTTATATGCTTTGACATAATTGGGATTGTATTTCGACCACTCTGTTTATTTTTACATCTCGGGTATTATATATGTATATGCTTTGACATAATTGGGATTATTGTATTTCGACCACTCTGTTTATTTTGACATCTCGGGCATAACATATGTATATGCTTTGACATAATTGGGATTGTTGTATTTCGAGCACTCTGTTTATTTTGACATCTCGGGCATAACATATGTATATGCTTTGACATAATTGGGATTATTGTATTTCGACCACTCTGTTTATTTTTACATCTCGGGTATTATATATGTATATGCTTTGACATAATTGGGATTGTTGTATTTCGAGCACTCTGTTTATTTTGACATCTCGGGCATATATATGTATATGCTTTGACATAATTGGGATTATTGTATTTCGACCACTCTGTTTATTTTGACATCTCGGGTATTATATATGTATATGCTTTGACATAATTAGGATTGTTGTATTTCGACCACTCTGTTTTTTTTGACATCTCGGGTATTATATATGTATATGCTTTGACATAATTGGGATTGTTGTATTTCGAGCACTCTGTTTATTTTGACATCTCGGGCATATATATGTATATGCTTTGACATAATTGGGATTATTGTATTTCGACCACTCTGTTTATTTTGACATCTCGGGTATTATATATGTATATGCTTTGACATAATTAGGATTGTTGTATTTCGACCACTCTGTTTTTTTTGACATCTCGGGTATTATATATGTATATGCTTTGACATAATTGGGATTATTGTATTTCGACCACTCTGTTTATTTTGACATCTCGGGTATTATATATGTATATGCTTTGACATAATTGGGATTGTTGTATTTCGACCACTCTGTTTATTTTGACATCTCGGGTATTATATATGTATTTGCTTTGACATTTTTAGGATTGTTGTATTTCGACCACTCTGTTTATTTTGACATCTCGGGTATTATATATGTATATGCTTTGACATAATTAGGATTGTTGTATTTCGACCACTCTGTTTATTTTGACATCTCGGGTATTATATATGTATATGCTTTGACATTTTTAGGATTGTTGTATTTCGACCACTCTGTTTATTTTGACATCTCGGGCATAACATATGTATATGCTTTGACATAATTGGGATTGTTGTATTTCGACCACTCTGTTTTTTTTGACATCTCGGGTATTATATATGTATATGCTTTGACATAATTGGGATTGTTGTATTTCGAGCACTCTGTTTATTTTTACATCTCGGGTATTATATATGTATATGCTTTGACATTTTTAGGATTGTTGTATTTCGACCACTCTGTTTATTTTGACATCTCGGGCATAACATATGTATATGCTTTGACATAATTGGGATTGTTGTATTTCGACCACTCTGTTTATTTTGACATCTCGGGTATTATATATGTATATTCTTTGACATAATTGGGATTGTTGTATTTCGACCACTCTGTTTATTTTGACATCTCGGGTATGATATATGTATATGCTTTGACATAATTGGGATTGTTGTATTTCGACCACTCTGTTTATTTTGACATCTCGGGCATATATATGTATATGCTTTGACATAATTGGGATTATTGTATTTCGACCACTCTGTTTATTTTGACATCTCGGGTATTATATATGTATTTGCTTTGACATTTTTAGGATTGTTGTATTTCGACCACTCTGTTTATTTTGACATCTCGGGCATTATATATTTATATGCTTTGACATAATTGGGATTGTTGTATTTCGAGCACTCTGTTTATTTTTACATCTCGGGTATTATATATGTATATGCTTTGACATAATTGGGATTGTTGTATTTCGAGCACTCTGTTTATTTTTACATCTCGGGTATTATATATGTATATGCTTTGACATAATTGGGATTGTTGTATTTCGAGCACTCTGTTTATTTTGACATCTCGGGCATATATATGTATATGCTTTGACATAATTGGGATTATTGTATTTCGACCACTCTGTTTATTTTTACATCTCGGGTATTATATATGTATATGCTTTGACATAATTGGGATTGTTGTATTTCGACCACTCTGTTTTTTTTGACATCTCGGGTATTATATATGTATATGCTTTGACATAATTGGGATTGTTGTATTTCGACCACTCTGTTTATTTTGACATCTCGGGTATTATATATGTATATGCTTTGACATAATTGGGATTATTGTATTTCGACCACTCTGTTTATTTTTACATCTCGGGTATTATATATGTATATGCTTTGACATAATTGGGATTGTTGTATTTCGACCACTCTGTTTTTTTTGACATCTCGGGTATTATATATGTATATGCTTTGACATAATTGGGATTGTTGTATTTCGAGCACTCTGTTTATTTTTACATCTCGGGTATTATATATGTATATGCTTTGACATTTTTAGGATTGTTGTATTTCGACCACTCTGTTTATTTTGACATCTCGGGCATAACATATGTATATGCTTTGACATAATTGGGATTGTTGTATTTCGACCACTCTGTTTATTTTGACATCTCGGGTATTATATATGTATATTCTTTGACATAATTGGGATTGTTGTATTTCGACCACTCTGTTTATTTTGACATCTCGGGTATTATATATGTATATGCTTTGACATAATTGGGATTGTTGTATTTCGACCACTCTGTTTATTTTGACATCTCGGGCATTATATATTTATATGCTTTGACATAATTGGGATTGTTGTATTTCGACCACTCTGTTTATTTTGACATCTCGGGTATTATATATGTATATGCTTTGACATTTTTAGGATTGTTGTATTTCGACCACTCTGTTTATTTTGACATCTCGGACATAACATATGTATATGCTTTGACATAATTGGGATTGTTGTATTTCGACCACTCTGTTTATTTTGACATCTCGGGTATTATATATGTATATGCTTTGACATTTTTAGGATTGTTGTATTTCGACCACTCTGTTTATTTTGACATCTCGGGCATAACATATGTATATGCTTTGACATAATTGGGATTGTTGTATTTCGACCACTCTGTTTATTTTGACATCTCGGGTATTATATATGTATATGCTTTGACATAATTGGGATTGTTGTATTTCGACCACTCTGTTTATTTTGACATCTCGGGCATAACATATGTATATGCTTTGACATAATTGGGATTGTTGTATTTCGACCACTCTGTTTATTTTGACATCTCGGGTATTATATATGTATATTCTTTGACATAATTGGGATTGTTGTATTTCGACCACTCTGTTTATTTTGACATCTCGGGTATGATATATGTATATGCTTTGACATAATTGGGATTGTTGTATTTCGACCACTCTGTTTATTTTGACATCTCGGGCATATATATGTATATGCTTTGACATAATTGGGATTATTGTATTTCGACCACTCTGTTTATTTTGACATCTCGGGTATTATATATGTATATGCTTTGACATAATTGGGATTGTTGTATTTCGACCACTCTGTTTATTTTGACATCTCGGGCATTATATATGTATATGCTTTGACATAATTGGGATTGTTGTATTTCGATCACTCTGTTTATTTTGACATCTCGGGCATATATATGTATATGCTTTGACATAATTGGGATTATTGTATTTCGACCACTCTGTTTATTTTGACATCTCGGGTATTATATATGTATTTGCTTTGACATTTTTAGGATTGTTGTATTTCGACCACTCTGTTTATTTTGACATCTCGGGCATAACATATGTATATGCTTTGACATAATTGGGATTGTTGTATTTCGACCACTCTGTTTATTTTGACATCTCGGGTATTATATATGTATTTGCTTTGACATTTTTAGGATTGTTGTATTTCGACCACTCTGTTTATTTTGACATCTCGGGCATAACATATGTATATGCTTTGACATAATTGGGATTATTGTATTTCGACCACTCTGTTTATTTTGACATCTCGGGTATTATATATGTATATGCTTTGACATAATTGGGATTGTTGTATTTCGACCACTCTGTTTTTTTTGACATCTCGGGTATCTATAATACTAAAATTACGAGGTCTAATTTGTCAGCCGTCATCACGTAAAAACGACGAATCAAGAATTCAACTTTATATACAACTAATATAGTACAAAGGTGTAGATTAAAAATTACACCACTCCAGGCCCTTTTGTTTTCTACGTAATTAATATCGACAATAATTAGGAAGTTCCGGGTCGAGTCCGATATCGATACCAATAGTATAATCACCTGTTACCTATTACCTTATCTGTACGTTCCGCATCTGACAGGCGCACCACCAAACGATGTATTCGGGATTAATATGCTATATAAACGGGTCATAATCACAGGGTTGACACTACTAAATTGTCAAATTGTTACCTATTGTAGTATTTTAATCCGTAAGACTTTCTAAGATAACAATACGAATACTAAAAATCTGGACTAAAAATAAGTTTCAATTTGTTAGCGGGCATGACGTAAAACAGCGAATCAAAGAATTCAACTTTATTTATAACTAATATAGGATAATGCTGTTGATTAAAAAATACTCCATTCCAGGACCTTTTGTTTTCCAAATATTTTATATTACCAATAATTGATAAGTTTCAGTTCGACGGGTTCAAACAGAAAGATTTGAAAGCAGAGAAAATTGTGTATCTTATAATCGGCATGACTTTATCAGATGACAGTACTAATACTAAGATAAGGCTTGCGCATAGTTATATACTTTAATTCAGTCACGGACCCGCGATATCACGGGTGTGTTCTAGTTATATATGTATATGCTTTGACATAATTGGGATTGTTGTATTTCGACCACTCTGTTTATTTTTACATCTCGGGTATTATATATGTATATGCTTTGACATTTTTAGGATTGTTGTATTTCGACCACTCTGTTTATTTTGACATCTCGGGCATAACATATGTATATGCTTTGACATAATTGGGATTGTTGTATTTCGACCACTCTGTTTTTTTTTTGACATCTCGGGTATTATATATGTATATGCTTTGACATAATTGGGATTGTTGTATTTCGAGCACTCTGTTTATTTTGACATCTCGGACATAATTAAATTAACGGTACTAATTTTCTTGCACCAGATGCGCATTTCGACAATACATGTCTCTTCAGTGATGCTCGTGGCCTAAATATTTGAAATCCAAAGCTTATATAAAAGATGAAGAGCTATAATCCAAAAGGTTCAAAAAGTATAGCCAAATTCGTGAAAGGAATCAGAGCTTTGCATGAGGGAGATACATTCCTTAATTTATAATAATTTCTATCATTTAGTAACAGCAAATTTTAATAACACAAAAAATCCGTATTTTCATGCCAGTACCGAAGTACTGGCTACTGGGCTGGTGATACCCTCGGGGACTAATAGTCCACCAGCAGAGGCATCGACCCAGTGGTAGTAACATATGTAAATGCTTCGACATAATTGGGATTGTTGTATTTCGACCACTCTGTTTATTTTGACATCTCGGGCATAACATATGTATATACTTTGACATAATTGGGATTGTTGTATTTCGACCACTCTGTTTATTTTTACATCTCGGGTATTATATATGTATATGCTTTGACATTTTTAGGATTGTTGTATTTCGACCACTCTGTTTATTTTGACATCTCGGGCATTATATATTTATATGCTTTGACATAATTGGGATTGTTGTATTTCGATCACTCTGTTTATTTTGACATCTCGGGCATTATATATTTATATGCTTTGACATAATTGGGATTATTGTATTTCGACCACTCTGTTTATTTTGACATCTCGGGTATTATATATGTATATGCTTTGACATAATTGGGATTGTTGTATTTCGACCACTCTGTTTATTTTGACATCTCGGGCATTATATATTTATATGCTTTGACATAATTGGGATTGTTGTATTTCGAGCACTCTGTTTATTTTGACATCTCGGGTATTATATATGTATATGCTTTGACATAATTGGGATTGTTGTATTTCGACCACTCTGTTTATTTTGACATCTCGGTTTCATATATGTATATGCTTTGACATAATTGGGATTGTTGTATTTCGACCACTCTGTTTATTTTGACATCTCGGGTATTATATATGTATATGCTTTGACATAATTGGGATTGTTGTATTTCGACCACTCTGTTTATTTTGACATCTCGGTTTCATATATGTATATGCTTTGACATAATTGGGATTGTTGTATTTCGACCACTCTGTTTATTTTGAGATCTCGGTATTATATATGTATATGCTTTGACATAATTGGGATTGTTGTATTTCGAGCACTCTGTTTATTTTGACATCTCGGACATAATATATGTACATGTAAATGATTTGACATTTTTAGGATTGTTGTATTTCGACCACTCTGTTTATTTTGACATCTCGGGTATTATATATGTATATGCTTTGACATAATTGGGATTGTTGTATTTCGACCACTCTGTTTATTTTGACATCTCGGTTTCATATATGTATATGCTTTGACATAATTGGGATTGTTGTATTTCGACCACTCTGTTTATTTTGAGATCTCGGTATTATATATGTATATGCTTTGACATAATTGGGATTGTTGTATTTCGAGCACTCTGTTTATTTTGACATCTCGGACATAATATATGTATATGCTTTGACATAATTGGGATTGTTGTATTTCGACACTCTGTTTATTTTGACATCTCGGGTATTATATATGTACATGTAAATGGTTTGACATTTTTAGGATTGTTGTATTTCGACCACTCTGTTTATGTTGACATCTCGGTATTATATATGTATTTGCTTTGACATAATTGGGATTGTTGTATTTCGACCACTCTGTTTATTTTGACATCTCGGGTATTATATATGTATATGCTTTGACATAATTGGGATTATTGTATTTCGACCACTCTGTTTACTTTGACATCTCGGGTATGATATATGTATAGGCTTTGACATTTTTAGGATTGTTGTATTTCGACCACTCTGTTTAGTTTGACATCTCGGGTATTATATATGTATATTCTTTGACATAATTGGGATTGTTGTATTTCGACCACTCTGTTTATTTTGACATCTCGGGCATAACATATGTATATGCTTTGACATAATTGGGATTGTTGTATTTCGACCACTCTGTTTATTTTGACATCTCGGGTATTATATATGTATATGCTTTGACATAATTGGGATTATTGTATTTCGACCACTCTGTTTACTTTGACATCTCGGGTATGATATATGTATATGCTTTGACATTTTTAGGATTGTTGTATTTCGACCACTCTGTTTAGTTTGACATCTCGGGTATTATATATGTATATGCTTTGACATAATTGGGATTGTTGTATTTCGACCACTCTGTTTATTTTGACATCTCGGGTATTATATATGTATATGCTTTGACATAATTGGGATTGTTGTATTTCGACCACTCTGTTTATTTTGACATCTCGGGTATTATATATGTATATGCTTTGACATAATTGGGATTGTTGTATTTCGACCACTCTGTTTATTTTTACATCTCGGGTATTATATATGTATATGCTTTGACATAATTGGGATTGTTGTATTTCGACCACTCTGTTTATTTTGACATCTCGGGCATATATATGTATATGCTTTGACATAATTGGGATTGTTGTATTTCGACACTCTGTTTATTTTGACATCTCGGGTATTATATATGTACATGTAAATGGTTTGACATTTTTAGGATTGTTGTATTTCGACCACTCTGTTTATGTTGACATCTCGGTATTATATATGTATTTGCTTTGACATAATTGGGATTGTTGTATTTCGACCACTCTGTTTATTTTGACATCTCGGGTATTATATATGTATATGCTTTGACATAATTGGGATTATTGTATTTCGACCACTCTGTTTACTTTGACATCTCGGGTATGATATATGTATATGCTTTGACATTTTTAGGATTGTTGTATTTCGACCACTCTGTTTATTTTGACATCTCGGGTATTATATATGTATATGCTTTGACATAATTGGGATTATTGTATTTCGACCACTCTGTTTACTTTGACATCTCGGGTATGATATATGTATATGCTTTGACATTTTTAGGATTGTTGTATTTCGACCACTCTGTTTATTTTGACATCTCGGGCATAGATATGTATATGCTTTGACATAATTGGGATTGTTGTATTTCGACCACTCTGTTTATTTTGACATCTCGGGCATAGATATGTATATGCTTTGACATAATTGGGATTGTTGTATTTCGACCACTCTGTTTATTTTGACATCTCGGTATTATATATGTATATGCTTTGACATAATTGGGATTGTTGTATTTCGACCACTCTGTTTATGTTGACATCTCGGTATTATATATGTATATTCTTTGACATAATTGGGATTGTTGTATTTCGACCACTCTGTTTATTTTGACATCTCGGTATTATATATGTATATGCTTTGACATAATTGGGATTGTTGTATTTCGACCACTCTGTTTATGTTGACATCTCGGTATTATATATGTATATTCTTTGACATAATTGGGATTGTTGTATTTCGACCACTCTGTTTATTTTGTCATCTCGGGCATAATATATGTAAATGCTTTGACGTAATGGGATTGTTGTATTTCGACCACTCTGTTTATTTTGACATCTCGGGCATTATATATTTATATGCTTTGACATAATTGGGATTGTTGTATTTCGACCACTCTGTTTATTTTGTCATCTCGGGCATAATATATGTAAATGCTTTGACGTAATGGGATTGTTGTATTTCGACCACTCTGTTTATTTTGACATCTCGGGCATTATATATTTATATGCTTTGACATAATTGGGATTGTTGTATTTCGACCACTCTGTTTATTTTGTCATCTCGGGCATAATATATGTAAATGCTTTGACGTAATGGGATTGTTGTATTTCGACCACTCTGTTTATTTTGACATCTCGGGCATTATATATTTATATGCTTTGACATAATTGGGATTGTTGTATTTCGACCACTCTGTTTATTTTGTCATCTCGGGCATAATATATGTAAATGCTTTGACGTAATGGGATTGTTGTATTTCGACCACTCTGTTTATTTTGACATCTCGGGCATTATATATTTATATGCTTTGACATAATTGGGATTGTTGTATTTCGACCACTCTGTTTATGTTGACATCTCGGTATTATATATGTATATTCTTTGACATAATTGGGATTGTTGTATTTCGACCACTCTGTTTATTTTGACATCTCGGTATTATATATGTATATGCTTTGACATAATTGGGATTGTTGTATTTCGACCACTCTGTTTATGTTGACATCTCGGTATTATATATGTATATTCTTTGACATAATTGGGATTGTTGTATTTCGACCACTCTGTTTATGTTGACATCTCGGTATTATATATGTATATGCTTTGACATTATTGGGAATTTTGTATTTCGAGCACTCTGTTTATTTTGTCATCTCGGGCATAATATATGTATATGCTTTGACATAATTGGGATTGTTGTATTTCGACCACTCTGTTTATTTTGACATCTCGGTATTATATATGTATATGCTTTGACTTTATTGGGATTGTTGTATTTCGATCACTCTGTTTATTTTGACATCTCGGTTTTATATATGTATATGCTTTGACATAATTGGGATTGTTGTATTTCGACCACTCTGTTTATTTTGACATTTCGGTATTATATATGTATATTCTTTGACATAATTGGGATTGTTGTATTTCGACCACTCTGTTTATTTTGACATCTCGGTATTATATATGTATATGCTTTGACATAATTGGGATTGTTGTATTTCGACCACTCTGTTTATTTTGACATCTCGGGCATAGATATGTATATGCTTTGACATAATTGGGATTGTTGTATTTCGAGCACTCTGTTTATTTTGACATCTCGGTATTATATATGTATATGCTTTGACATAATTGGGATTGTTGTATTTCGACCACTCTGTTTATTTTGACATCTCGGTATTATATATGTATATGCTTTGACTTTATTGGGATTGTTGTATTTCGATCACTCTGTTTATTTTGACATCTCGGTTTTATATATGTATATGCTTTGACATAATTGGGATTGTTGTATTTCGACCACTCTGTTTATTTTGACATCTCGGTATTATATATGTATATTCTTTGACACAATTTCTTATTAAACACTTAATTTTAGAATCGAATTTAAAGGAATTTTTTTTAGTTATGTGTTTTACTTCTCATAGTTGTTTTCGAATCGAAAACCGATTCCGCATCTATCAGCTTCGAATTATAAAAATATAAAACGTGTCTGCATACTGCCGTTAATCACCTCGTTTAAATGTGTTAAATGCCATGACTAACAGTTTTTTTTAGAATAATGCAACATCTGATTCAATGTTTGGAAGTGAACAAATGATTTTTTTTTATATTTGACCTTGAATTTTATTTTTGGAAATTACTTTTACTCATACATACCTTATACACATCAAATATGTCTATTATGGCATCAAACATTGTGTATAAATCATTCAAAAGATCAACTACCTGACAAAGCAAACATATATGCCACGTTAATATTTTCGAAGGTACTATATTACATTAAGAATTGTCAGAAGTTTTCAAGGGTACTTTAAAATACTAACCTCTCTCAGTAGAAAAGTGATACAGGAGGAATGTTGTTTGAAGTCTAAGTGAAGTTCTTTTTTTTATTTTACCATTTAAAACATACTTCCTCTTTAATATCCATACATTTTTCTTAACTCCGGGTTTTTATCATCGAACCCAAAAGGTGAGGTGCTGACATAACTAGTTATTCGGGTCTAGTATATATGAGAATAATACATTTTCACTGAACTAGTGCACATTTATGTTTAGGGGCCAGCTGAAGCGTTAACAAAAAAGCTTAGACTACCTAACAATTATTTCCATAGTAGCGAACACATTTTACCAAGCTTTTGCAATTACTATTATAGTGTATTTAGCTTTTACGTCACATGATGTAGGTAAAGGGAGATAATTCGCAAAATAAAAAAAAAATGTTTTTTTTCCAAACATGTTCGTGTGACTGAACCAAACAAGACTATCTGGACTTGCTATTTGTCTTTTTTGGTCCATTTTTGCAGAGAGTCTGTGTTGGTTGTTAAAAAAGTCGATCTGTCCAATATTTTTGGAAATTCATATTGTCCTTTCAATAAAATTGAGAATGGAAATGAGGAATGTGTCAAAGAGACAACAACCCGACCAAAGAGCAGAAAACAGCCAAAGGCCACCAATGGGTCTTCAAAACAGCGAGAAAATCCCGCTGAATACTGCCACCCAATGAAAAATGTAAGGATACATCATTTTGCAATGTTTAGTTCTACTTACGACATTACAATAAAAGTTAAGTTATACTGAGAAATACCCTCGAATATTAAATGTTTATGATAAAATATTATTTTATATATAGGATGCTGATAACGATTGCAGAATTTTTGAAAAATACACAAATGTCTGTGGTATCTTGTAGCTCAATTCCTATGTTTGGAGTAGTGATAAAACATCAAGGATTTCATGATATGAAATATTTCAGAATATTTAAAAAAAAATGATTTACTTGCCTCTATGGCAGAACTCTTAGCCGATATGGCTGTAAATCCAACAATATCACTGAAGTATATAGTTACACACTGGTATGCTTCTGGGTCCACAGGAAGGCCATTTTTTAACTTTGTAGCTACACTCCTAAAAACATTGAGGTACATTTTATTGTCTTCACAATTTAACTCCAGATTTCATCATTTATTCTTTAACATAAAAATAAGCAGGTATGGTATGATTTTCAATGTGATAACTCTCCACCAGAGACCAAATAACGTAGAAGTTATCAACTATATGTCACCGTGCGGTCATCAACAATGAGCAAAACCCATGTATTCCGAACGGATTTTCTAATATTAAGTTTCCGTTCAATAATAAACGATTAAAAATCCTTGCTACGAAAATCATGATTTTCGTTAGATGCATATTGTTCTATTATGTGTTTAATGGTTTGATATCTGACGCCTTTTTTAATATTCTTAATTGACATTTTTGTTTTGTTTTAGTGTCATTTGTATTTTATTTTGGTTTCTTGTTCTTCTACTGTCGATATATACAGAATTCAAATATTTTTCTTCGATCTACACCGATGAAAAATAAATGTTCACACACCTAAAACTGTCTCCTTTCCTTTAATCTTTTTGTCTCTAACATTAATAACAACTTGGATGGCTAAGATACCCTTATGTTACAAGAAGGATAGAAAAAACCTATCACATATTGTGCTATGGATTAAATACGGTATCGTGTTATAACGTATTGTTAAATAAAAAATGGGGTCTAAAATCACACGACAACTACTCTTGGTAAAAAAAATGTGACTTGGCTACGGAAACGGTTTGGAGATCAAATTAATAGACTCAAACCTCGGTAAAACTTGATCCAGTAATGCTTCTGATTTTCTTTGTTCTTCGAACAATGCATCTGTTCGCTGACTGACCAAATCTTCAAGATTATTAGCATACTGTTCCATACGTCTTAGAAGCGAATCCAATATGTTATGACTACTTGCAATTCTACAATATTGAATTAAGAATTAAATTAGATAAGCAGTCACATCTTCAGAAAAAGTTAGACTGCAGGGACAAACGTGTGATAACTTTAAATTTATGATAGTTCATGAAATGTACAGGTCAGACAGAAGAAACCCGTTTTTTTAATACATATTACCATTTTATTCCTAAATATTTCCTGTATACAATTACATTAGTCGTCCAGGTAACAGACTAATGTTCTTTGCTTACAAGATGAGTCATCTATCCAGGGTTAATAGAAGTCTACAATTGTAGTCAACTTTTTACTTCGGATTTACAATTAATTTCAAAAATATACCCACATGATGTTAGAAGCATCTAACTCTACACCTAAACTTCAACATAGTAAGTAATTAATAGGATTCCCACACAAAAGATGTGCATTTAACTTTAACACAACACACATAATAGGCTAACTTTTATATCATTTTTTTTTTATAAATGTACATACTGTAAACCAACTTATTTTCGCGGATACTTTATTTCACGTTTAGCCTTTTTCAGTCCTCTACGCGACGATTTAATTTCGCGATTTTCAAACTACTTGATGTAGTTAAATAAGAAAAGATTCTTTTTTTTTTACATATTCGCGGCGATTAATTTTCGCGTTATTTATTCACTCGCGAAAGTCGCGAAAATAAATCGCTCGCGAAAATTAGTTGGTTTACAGTATTAATAAAATCTATATTTTTGTCCATCTGATGAGTTAAGCCTTTTTCAACTGATTTTTATAGTTCGTTCTTATGTTGGACAGTTATACCACTGTCCCAGGTTAGGGGAGGGTTGGGATCCCGCTAACATGTTTAACCCCGCCACATTATTTATGTATGTGCCTGTCCCAAGTCAGGAGCCTGTAATTCAGTGGTTGTCGTTTGTTTATGTGTTACATATTTGGTTTTCGTTCATTTTTTTACATAAATAAGGCCGTTAGTTTTCTCGTTTGAATTGTTTTACATTGTCTTATCGGGGCCTATTATAGCTGACTATGCGGTATGGGCTTTGCTCATTGTTGAAGGCCGTACGGTGACCTATAGTTGTTAATGTCTGTGTCATTTTTGGTCTTTTGTGGATAGTTGTCTCATTGGCAATCATACCACATCTTCTTTTTTATATTATATCATAAACCATGAAAAAAATATAACTTGGTTTAAAGTTGATATTATATTTTTTGTCTAAATTTTCATTATCACTGACTTCAATTTTGTCTTATCGATGATGTCAATGCCTGTTAATTGAAGAACAAATTTTAAATGAATTTATTTGTTATATTTCCAGATATTTTATAAATATCTTGAGGTGCTAAACGCGTTTTGTTGTTTTTTATTGAATTCTTAATTTTCATTTAGAATAAGTAATAATTGTGTCTAGAAAATTATCATATCTAAATAATGCTGTGTTTATACCTAAAAGCATGTTCTTTTCAACAATAGGATTGTTTATTCCTATGTTTGATTGGATAAATATTTCTTAAAGTTTGTTTAAAATTAACTTTGATGTACTACAACTAAAAAATAAGTGTTGCAGGGTTTCTATGCTGTTGTCATTTTGACAAATATTACAGTTTCCATTTGCTAGTTTCACTGTTTGTAATCTACCTTCAGTATATAAAATATTGTGCATGGATCTCCATTTAACTTCTTTTACTTTATTTTCAATTATCATTTGTTTAATCCCCACCATACATTTTCCCAAAGTAAATTGTTTCCAAATATTTCCACTTAATTTGACATTTTTGAGGTACGTTTGTATTTAATAAAGCACGAACATATATGAGTTTAACTTTGATGGTTTTGTTATTTGGATTTTTTAAGTTCATAATCTTAATGTCATTTGATATCATTATGCAAATTCTGGTTTCTGCAAGAAATCAAAATTTGTACAATATCTTTAGGAATTGTCTGTTTAATTCTAGAGAATTCGGAAATACCAAATTTCTCCGACCAATAAGCTTCCTATAAATTTCATTGCAGCTAATAAGATCAGTTGTTTCTGAATTCCTTGATAGTTTTGATATCGGTTTAAAAAAAAGAAGGGTACAACAATTGTTTATTTTTTTAACAAAATCGAAGAGTTTGCAAATGTTCTCGTATTTAAAACGTCGCTTTTATTGAATGGTGTATCAATATTTTGTATGAAACTTATGAAATTTATAATTTTCTGATATAATTGTGGTAAATAGAAACCCGTTTAAACAATTTGAATTCAATGAAAAGAGATTATCAATACTTAAACATGTTAGACCATATTCTGATTTATTCTTTTTAGTTGACAGTTGAGGACATGTAAGGAAGATCTTTCATTAATATAATTGTGTCTTTTTTTCGTAGGTCTAGACGGGAGAGAAAATACGAAATGAATGGAATCATGCTTCTTCATGTGTTATGTTATTTCGGCAGGTTATGGATTTGATTCATTCAGGTTTTTTTATTCTTTTAAAATGATTGGTTGTTGCTGTACATTTAAGGTTGTCTGTATTTTTGTCATTTCGATGAAGTCAATTAAGTCTGATTTTAACACAGTTAGAAATAACAAACATATACATTTCGGGAGACATAAATTTGTAAAATTGCACTATTATGTTGTGATGATTTTCAATAATAAATACTGTTCAACCTGAACATCTACATTGGTGAACAACTATTGGAATCCTTGTAAATATTAAATGTCCATGAATAAAAAGAAAACCGCTTCTACTGATGCATGAAGGTTCAATGAAATGTAAACATTATTTTTGTTAATCTAGAAGACATCATTTGTATGTTATAATAATGACGTCAGAAACAATATTTGTAGCATTTCTAAAAAAAGGATGCGTCCAGGGACATTGTGGCTTAATCAACACCTACAATAGTATTTTCCCAATGAGCGAATAAAGCAAAACAATCATTGCATGTCTTTGTTCTTAATTTCTCTCTATTGAAAATAAAATTGAGAATGGAAATGGGGAATATGTCAAAGAGACAACAACCCGACAAAGAGAAACAGGAATAGCTTATATAAATTACACATGTACGTTCAATTTTTCCTTTAATGAACAAACAGGATGGCATGGAAATCAGAGATTTATTACATGCATCGATTGAGATACGAAATTTCTCAACTTGATACAGTTAACTTTTGATGCATTTTATTTTTTAACCTTTCAAAGCTACTGAGATTCCCCCGGTGTTTGGTGGGGTTCGTGTTGCTCAGTCTTTAGTTTTCTTTGTGTGTTTCGTATACTGTTATTTGTTATTTAGTCATTTTTTTTATTTTTGCAAGGCATTCTCAGTTCGTTTTTGACTTATGAGTTTGATTATCCCTTTGGTTTCTTTCACATTTCTTTTATATTGTCATAGTTAAGCCAATCTTAGAAGATGGCAGTGATATTATTTCCTAGTATCCTAGTATCCGTCAAAAGTGAACTATACCGAGCCCTAGATCAATGTAAACTCGGTAAGGGAGCTACCATTTGATTTTTATGGGGGGTGGGGGTGTGTGGGCTAGGATGAAATTTGAAAAAAGGCAGGACAGGAGTTTTGAGTAAAAAAAAGGCAGGATGAGCAACTTGGCCAAAAAAAATGCAGGATGACAACTTATGTAAAAAAGGTCAGGATAAACAAATAAAAAAAAGGCAGAACCGACATAGCCAGAAATTAGTAGTGCTTTTGCTAATTAATATTCATAATATGTAAATGAGAATTGTACCACGTGATAATAGTTTGAATAGACTGGCTTGATATCATTAAAATCTTTAAAACACGGATATATTAAGTTGCCCGTAACAGAGTCTGTGTTTATAATCACTCTGCTATTTCCGTAAAGTTGTCAGGCGGTCAAAATCAAAACAATACACGCGAATTTAGTGAATTTTTCGTGTTTTCGAGAGTTTATTCTTCTTGAAATAGGGGCATTTTAACTTTACGTGGGAACCTAGAGTTCATCGACTACACATACAAGGTTTGGAGTTGCTTATATTTTGGATATTCAAGTTTCAAATTTCACTCCGGCAACCTGTTTTTCTAATGACCTTGTTAGCCAGTTTTCAACACGAAGTTTGCAAATTTGACGTTTTAGCCATTTTAGCCTGGTTTTTATAATGCAATGTTAAAAGCCTCTCGCTTCGATTTTTAAAACAGCTCAGGAACCTTAATTTTTGCAACAACAGTCATTATGTTTCGTTTAAATGGTGTATATTGTTGTGTATATTTATTTTCTGCCCCGGCAACCTGCCTATCACTTAAATGTAAGTTAAAACAGACATTTTTTTCAAAATTACCTATCATTTCAATATAATTTCCGTGACCCGTATCCGATTTCTTTAGTATAATATTCAAATAAGCAAAGTGGCGTTGATTTCTGGATATGAATAGAGTGAAAAATAAAAAGGCAGGACAGAAATTACAACTAAAAAAAATGCAGGACAAAATTTTTCATCCTAGCCCCCCCCCCCCCCTAAAAATCAAATGGTAGCTCCCTAATACATGGCGAATATATCATACCCAGTTAGTGTCTTCAATTGTTTCTTTATCGCTTTAAATGTTGGCCTTTTGGATGAAGATTCGTCCCAGCACTCCTTCATCAACCCAATGATCAAAGGTTCGTCGGTGTCGCCAGGCATTTGTGGACGGAACGGTTGTTGTAATCCATCATCTCGTAATTTACTAACAATTCCTAAAAGATTGAATTAACTACACATTATGTAATTATTGTGATGTGTTCGATATTGATTAATCAGTCTTTTAATTGTGAATTAACAAAAAAAAGTATTAACAACAAAATCAAACGGTAGACTATATCAACGAATTGATATCAACTGTCATATTCTTGACTTGTTACAGTTATTTTTCGAAGAAACCTGGGTTCATAGCTAGCAAAACCTCCTACTTGTATGACACTTGTGTCCTATTCGCGAATGTAAAGAAGAATATGATGCTTGTATGAAGCTGTTTGATCTATATGTTGTTTATTTTGTACAGCGAAGTTTGACGTTGACATTATGTACAATTTTAAGAAATATAATAATAATAAAACAGTAAATTCAGTGGCTACAGTGTCCACAACATCCTATCAACATCCCATAAACCCAGTAGTCGGTACTTCGGTACTGACATGATTTATAACAAACCTTTCTAAACTTGTAAATTGTCCTTTAATACACTTTGAACGTGTTAGAAAATTAGGTTTCAACTCCATCAGGCAAAGTTGACCATAGATGGATTTGGCTTTTTTATGTCCTTTTTGGTTTTATAGCTCTACTACTGTTTCGGTTCTTATACATCCTTGGCTTTCAAATATTCGGCTTTGAGCGTTCCAGATGAAGGTAAATCCAGAAAAGTGCTTTGGACGCATGAAGTTTTTAACGTGTTGTTTTCATTTTTTACAGCACTAGGTCGATACCTCTGCTGGTGGACTATCAGTCCCCGAGGGTATCATTAACCCAATAGTCGGTATTTCGGTACTGACATGATTTTTAACAAACCTTTCAAAAATTGTCATATAATAAATTTTGGACATTTTAGAAACTAAAGTTTCAACTCCCTCAGGCAAAGTTGACCTTGGATGGATTTGACTATTTTTTAGGTACTTTTTGGGTTTATAGTTCTACTACTGTTTCGGTTCTTATACATCCTTGGTTCATTCTATTATCTGTTATGTAATTGAACATCTGCATGTCAATAAACTATGTAAAGTAGAGAAAATACATTTTACTGTTAGAACAAATGACAAAAAATCCAACATGGCGACAAAGGGAACTCCAATTCAAACTACATCATTGGAAAACAATCTGGAATCAACTTATGTCGTTCTTATTTTAGATGATTAGATTTCAATGGTATATTTAGAAGAGATGAAGCAGAATGAAATCCTATGGGTATGTTTTGTATAATATAAACTATACTTTGATTTTGTGTATACAACATTTACCTTTCACTGTCAATAAATCTAGATCCAGCTCAAATGGCGTCATACGTGTGAGCACCTCAAACATGATGATTGAGCAGCTATAAACATCAGCTGCTTGTGACACGTCAAATTTCCCCCTTAAAACTTCAGGTGCAAACCATAAATATTCTATAAGGGAAAAAATGCAAATAATATTTTTCTTTAACTTTTTAGTATAAATTGAGCTTATGATTTAGATGGAACAGTATTTAGAAAAACATTTAATAGTATCATGATTATTCTTCTTATCATAATGGTTATAACTTGCAGAACAAATAAATCGTCCAATTTTTCTAGCATATTTTATTGATGATGTTATTACACATTTGGATTTGTTTCAGTTAAATCGATTTATGACGATTGAACAGCGGTATACTACTATTGCCTTTATTTAGACACATTTGTACCAAAATTTGGGGCCTTTTTTTTAATTTTATCAAATTAGTCAAACAAAAGTACAATAATGATAGCCATACATATAATATACCTTGTTCATTTTTGACTGATATTAAGGGATCTTCTCCACGAATGAAATTCAAACCATATCCGGTGATCTTTAGGACAAATCGACTGTCTATCACACATCGTTCACTATTCAGTCGACCATGAGCAAGAAAAGGGGAATCGTGAAGAAACGCCATTCCCTGAAATGATAAAAGTAAATGTTTTATTGAATTATATCTGACATTCAAATGAAAAAAAAATGGTCAATTAAAACCGAAAATAGTAGCAACACCACAAAAAACTGAAATCAATTCAATCAAAAACTGTAATTGATTTTTTTATGTGCTTTCACATGATAGAATAAATATGGAAATTATGATGTTCTTATTATGAAATTGAATTGATTAACAATGAAAACATGACATCCCTCGTAGATCAACTATGCACAAAAAGTTATGATAAACTTACATTAGCAAGATCCGTAAGCAATGCTGCTTTGAAGTCCCAGTCTAAATTGATCGAATCATTTTGAACAATTTCCTAGAAAGAAATGTTTAATTAGTATATTAATTGTTTTTTTAAGTTGTTAAAAACGTTTAAGGTGTACCATCGATTTGAAATTTATTTTTATCCTTGGCTTAGCTAATACAAACGATTAGATTTTAAGTAAATCTATAAATGAATATGCTTTATGCGAAACATATGTTTTCCAATTTATTAAGGACATATATGTATATACCAAAGAGCACTACTGAAATGAATGTTACTGTATTGTAAATTTGAATTTAAATAATAATCTATAAAAAATCTTTTCAAAGATACCAGGCTTATAATTTTGCACGTCAGATGCGCGTTTTGATTAGGGACTTTCCTTTTTGAATTTTCCTCGGAGTTCAGTATTTTTGTGATTTCACTTTTGTCTTCATAAGACTAATCAGTGACGCTGGAATTGAAACAGCTACATCCAATTCAAGGTGAATTTAGAGATCAGAAAGTGTAAAATATTTGAAAGAAATAAAGCCTGCAAAAAGGAAATCATAACTAGCTAATAATTGTTTTTTGAGTGTTTTTCATTTTTGGCCATGACATTGTCAGTTTGTTTTCGACTTATGAGTTTTAAAGTGACTTTGCTATCTTTCGCCTTTCTTTTGAAGAGCATTAAAAAACGAAAATTCCAAAAAAACATTGTGCAATTCTTAGGTTATCCTACCAGTGTACAGTTTTTATTAGCTAGTTGTGACGTCCTTTTTCATGCTTTATTTCTTTAAATGATTTGCACTCTCTGATTTCGATATTTGAGCATGACTGATGAGAAATGATTTTTTGATATCCACATGCTGTATATTTCTTAGTTTCGTTGTTTTGTAATTGGGCATTATTTATGTTTATCAAACATCTCATTCTATTCATACTTAAACTCATTTGTGAAATCAATCTAAAATGACTTTAAACATGGCCGCTACAACTAATTGTGATATAAAACTTTATACCTGTAAACTGCCTCTACTGTTGTACTCAGTGACTCTGTAGATACACTTTTCGAAAGGGTATAAACCAGTGAACTTTACCAGATTTGGACAAGTCAAATCTCCAATCTGCAACGGAAAAAAAACCAAGTGAATCTGTGAGCTACTGCTCACTAATGATACCCCCGTCCGCTAAAAGTATAAGGTAAACAGGAAGTTGTTGATTGATGAATCTGAAAACGCATCACACGGTATAGCTGACTCGTATAAACCCAGAAACGAAATTTAAGAAATCCTTGTAATGTAGTTCCTGAGAAAGATGAGTCGAAAAATATTCATGGGACGGACGGACGGACTGACGGACTGATGGATGGACGGACAGACAGAGGTAAAACAGTATACCCCCACTTTGATAAAGCGGGGTATAATAAAGATAGAAATGTTATTGCCGAGAAAGCTTTTTTTAAATGATTTTAGAATTTTCGTTTCAACTTTTCTTTATAATTTCAGACATATGATGTCAGATTGAAAATGACGTAAACACACTGATCATGGATACCAGGTCTATGGATACAAAGGGATTTATAAATATCAAAATATGTCGCAATTCTTCTTATTGTGCAAATTTCGGTACTGACATGATTTTTTAACAAACCTGTGCAAACTTTGATATCTTCGCTCCCGACATTCAAAAACCATGGTTAAGTTTTTATGTTCAGCAGGGAAGTTGTTTCACTGAACACATTCCAGACCCGAATAAAAAGTAAAACTTCCTTATAACCTCTTTATAAAAAAATGCAACATGCTTTTGATGCTGTCTCCAAACAATATGATTTAAAAGTAAGTTTTATGAAACACAAAAGTACAATAATATAATATTGAAAGAAAAAACCGGGAAAAGGGAAAAGGGGGGGGGGGGGGATATCATCGATGCGATCATTCTCAATGTATCATAGTTTGTTTGATTTTCCAGGGTATCTACACATACACCACATGTACAGTTCCATGTCAGCCCTCTGATTGGTTTACCAGATGCTTGAAAATGGTCCTGTGGTGTATGTTGGATACCTCACACTTTTAGCCAGAAAATACAATGTAACACATTTTCTTTCCTGGAATATTTTTCAACCCTAAAACTAAAGTGTTGGGTAGTTGTCTCATTGGTGAATACCCCGTATCCTTTCTTATTCATATAAGTATAACAATTAATTTTAATAACTATTATTTAAAAAAAAATGTGAGACTGAACGCTATAAATCCAAAAAAAATGCACATAATTCCATAATGCAAACAAATTCACTACAAAAAAAAAATGCACATAATTCCATTATACAAACATTCCTTTGAATGAAAGACACCAAACCATTCAACATAATCCACAAATACTGAATTAATCACACATATACATTGTAATTAACTTCCATTATTAAAATTGAACATGCATCCAGTCAACAAACTTCCAAAGCCTCCTCCAGCACTATTTGATGGTTCACGATTTTCCGTTTTCATGATATTAGATAATTTGTTAACGCCTACTGACTGTTCACCAAACTTTACATGTACGTCATCTTGAAAAGTACAGGCCGGTTTTGAAGGTAGTGTTTTAAGATTTTGGCACTTAAGTTCCACTGATTTGATTCCACCTGAAAAAATGAAGTATTGACATTCAGTGACATAAAAATCATACATTAAACAAAACTGATTATTGAAATATAAAACAATTTTATTTGGCCTGGATTGGGTAAAATCTAATAAGCGTACACACGACACAATATACCCGTGTTTACCATATTGTTTTCCATAGAAGCACCTGTTGTAGCGCGGACCTCGACGAAGACACCTGGATTTTCTGAAAACCGTCAGTAAAGTGTTGATGACCAAATTACACAAAAGAACAAATTGAAATACACAATAAAAGCACAAATACTACAAAATTGTAAGAAAAATTAAACTTACCATAGTACGTTTTGTTGGCTCTACCCTTGAATAAAATATAGCTTCCCGACTGGTCATTTCCAAGTTCGAACTGGTCCACGGACAGATTCCGTCCACACCTCTGAGCCCGAAAAGTTTACTGCAGTTGTAGAAAAAGTTTAAAAAGTCAATGTCACTGACCTCCATTTTTGCAGCCATTTCAGACGACTGAAACCCGCAGATTGATAATACAGCGGGAAAGGCACTTTTCATCACGTGATATCAGTTATGAACTTTGACACATGACATTTACCAAATAAAAAAGTGATTGGCTATGTGTAGATACACCATAGAATGGACTAAATTTCACTCGAAATCTAAGCTTTCTCGTGGAATTTAGTCCCTCCTATGGTGTATCTACACATACCCAACACTTTTTAATTTGGTAACTATAACTTGCCTACCCCTCACCACGGTACAGCCAAGGCATGAAAACAATTTAATTAATATTGACAAAAAAAAAACGGTATTTAAATGATAGATACATCTTCAATGTATGAAAAACATCTGTTTTATCTTTTGAGTGTATGTGGTTTTAATAGATATAAACATGGTAATTCTATGCCACATTGTAATCGATTCAAACAACATGAAAATGAATATTTATATATATTTATTACATTAGCTGCAGTGAATTACTGCAAAGGAAATAAATCGGATAAATTTACTCCTCTGACATCATAAAAAAAATGTGTTTTGTCAAGAATTGTCAATGAAGTTGCATCAATGCATGGCAAAGGATAAAGTTCTTTTCATTTTTTTACTTAATATTCTTTTAAAAGTCCAGGGTTAATGTTATAAAAAGAATAAATAATCCGAGAATTTAAACCTCTTTATAAAAAAATGCAACATGCTTTTGATGCTGTTTCCAAACAATATGATTTAAAAGTAAGTTTTATGAAACACAAAAGTACAATAATATAATATTGAAATAAAAAACCGGGAAAAGGGAGGGGGGATATCATCGATGTGATCATTATCATTGCCTGTCCCTCACCACGATACAGCCAAGGCATGAACACAATTTAATTGATATTGACGAAAAATAACGGTATTTATAATGATAGATACATTTTCTATGTATGAAAAACATCTGTTTTTCTTTAAACCACATGAAAATGAATATTTATATATATTTATTACATTAGCTGCAGTGAATAACTGCAAGGGAAACAAATCGGATAAATTTACTCCTTTGACATCATAAAACAATGTGTTTCGTCAAGAGTTGTCAATGAAGTTGCATCAATGAATGACAAACGATAAAGTTCTTTTAATTTTTTTACTTAATTTTCTTTAAAAAGTAAAGGGTCAATGTAACAAAAAGAATAAATAATCCAAGAATTTAAATATCGAAAAATATTCAACTCATGACCGAACAACACTGATAATTAACTCATGTGATACGCGGATTCGTCAATTAATGTGTTGTTCTATCGCTCGTTGAATTTTTTTTATATGTTTAAATTCTCGGATTAGTTATTCTATAATTACCTGTTTAAGTTCGACAAGTTTTTTACGGCTTAAGTTCAGATTAGTCAGCTTTGTCTTCTTTAAAAACACAACATTTCCCTACAATTGTAAAAAATTAAATATTAACAAAATATATCGATAATTTTCTATAGAATCGATCCTGACCTTTTTGTGCACTTCCAGATCAAGGATTTTGATAAGATACCAGGGAGACAGCTATAAATACTAATTCGAATTAAAGCAGCCACACTGTGTCAAAAGATAAACGACAAAAAGATAAATAACAGCCTACTACAATGGAATTTATTGCAACTGTCATTCAAGTGAGAGGTTAAACTAGCTTAAAAACCATTTTCTAAATAAGGCAATGCCTTATCGAATAAAAGAAAAAACAATACAAACTATAATTGATAAAACTGTTATGTCTTCACATCATCCAGTTTTACTTATTCATAACGATAGACTCTTCCACCAATGTTTGGTTCTGTATAGATAGCTTCATTGGTAGTCATTACACATCTAATTTCTTATCGTAAGATTACCATTGGAAGTATTCGTTCCTTAATTCTTTAATCGTCATTATTAACTCATATGCTGTGATGAATTGGACTATACGGTCTGGGTTTTTCTCATTGCTGAAGGTCATATGATGGCCTATAATTGCTTATATCCACTTCGTTTGAACTCTGGTGGACAGTTGTCTTATTTTCAATCATGCCACATCTCTTTATTTTCTTTATTGATATACAAATAGCAGATGTGGTAAGATTGCAAATGAGACAGCTATCCACCAGATACTAAATAAAGCTAACAACTTCAACGTCAAGTAGTGACAGGTGAAGCAGATAAATACAACTGATATAAAATGTCATCTATGTCAAAGTATATAAATTAACATTACTTTTACCTGGTACACTCCACAATGATCTCCTACTAAAGTGCCATATGTTTCTTTATACGAATAAATGTCTTCTGTACTCTAAAATGAGCAAAATATCGATGTTATAAATAATAAAAATTTATTCCGACCAACCAATGCACTAATGATTATATATGGCAAACAATAACGTCATCAACATATAAAACATTTTAGCTCCAGATATGCTCATAGATATTGGTTAACATTGGTTATATGCATTGAATTTGGTCGTTTTCGTTCTGGTTCTAATACATCGTTGGCTGTCAAATATTCGGCATTGAGCGTTCCTGATGAAGGTTAATTCGTTTTTTATTACAAAAATAAAAACCCTTTATAAACGTGTTTTTTTTAAATTACTTAAGATTTAGTGATCTAGTATAAACGGTTAGTACATCATGTACATGGAATGAGTACAAATGCCATCAAACAATAAAGTATATTATTATAAACATATGATCAAATAAGTTATCAATTTCTCGTCAGAGGGAGAATTGTTGATTCGATAACAAAATAAAAATCTATTTAAAAATCTATTTATAATCTAATATAAGATGACAAAATCTATAGTTAATCAGAAAACATGCTGATTCATAAATTGTTTTAAAACTCAATTAAACATTTCTTATAATTGTCTGTTAAATTATGTCATTTGAAATTTACATTGCGTTATAAAATAAAATTGCAAATCTATATCTTAAGGTAGTATGGGTGTCTTTCGCCATCTTGAATTGTTAAATATCAGAGCACTTAAGGTCCATATTTTCAATCAAGTCAGCAAAATTTGACGCGGAATGCAATTAACTAATGTGAATTTTCACTTTTAAAAATGAACAAATTTATAAGATTTTAACTTATAATAACTAAATATTTTTACAAACGTAGTAGAGGAGGGACCACAGTCCAGGTGCCGTGTGCAAAATCTTTTCAGGTCACGTGGTTTGATTTCAGCTTCCGTTTGGTAATTTTAGATATAGTAAAAGATCGATTTGTGCATGTTTTAATTTTAAATATATTCTAATGCAATCATGGAAAACATCGCAAGTTTTAACATGGAGAGATTTATTAATGATCGAAAATCAGTTTTACATAAAATTTTAATGTATTTTTTATTTCTTTTGGGTGAATTGTTTCTATAAAGATTATGGTCCGTGATGTTGGGAATTTTTATTCGAGATCTGTAAAAATACTAGACACAAATTTTTGTTAATATTAGTTTGCAAGTAAAAAAACATCGAAATTTATAGCAGTTAAAGAATATTGTTCAAACAGCCTAAAACAAAAAAGGTCCCATTAAGTCTCCATCCGGAGATGCATAGTTAGACGCTAGTAAACGACGATTTTCGAATACAATGTACAAATATAGTAGTCAAATCAGTGAGTAAATAAGTAAACCTTAGCCAAAAAAATCATTTATTGTGCATTTTAAAAATATTCAAGATCAAATGAAAATGTTCACTCAAAAAAAGGTAAAATATAGCTTTTTATTTTTTTAATTGTGTATTTTTGTGTATTGGTCGGCTTCGGTCTCTATTGTGTGTTTTTATGTTTTTTTCTGATAATTGAAGAAAGAGTCTAATGTTTATAATCTTGTATCAAATTAAAGTTTCAGCTCGAATAAAAGCTCACAAGCATACAGCCAGTAGGCATATACATGTACATTGAAGTTGGGACGTGAAGAAGTAATTAGCATAGGTCAAACTCCTATACGAGATTTGAACATCCATAAACTACTAGTTTTTTTTCTATAATGGAGGGACATGCTATTAATGTTTGCCGACGTGTTTGTTTTAGTTATTACTATTTACAATATGATTGAGAGTGGAAGCGGTGAATGTGTAAAAGAGACAACAAACCGACCAAAGAGCAGAAAACAGCCCAAGACCATCAATGGGTCTTCAACGCAGCAAGAAAATCCCGCACCCAGAGGCGGGCTTAACCTGGACCCTAAACAATAATGTATACTAGACGCTACACTAAACTCCGACATATAATATAAATGCACCAAAAAAAACTAAACAAGATTAACAAAGGCTAGAGGTTCCTGACTTGTTTCAGGCGCAAAAATGGGGCGGTGTTAAACATTTTTTGTAATATCTCAACTTTCCTCTATACCTCTAGCCAATGTGAAACAATAAACAGCTGCGCCATGAGCGCATGATACGCCCGACGTCTTGTGTGGAAGTTTTATGCAATAATCATAAATAGTTTCTGAGGAAGTTTTAAGCAATAACCATTTATTGTTTTTGAGACACGGCGGGACATGTGAACCCCCCCCCCCCCCCACCCTGTTTTTTTTTACAAATATCACTAAAATAAAATTTTGAATCAAACCAAAAAGTATACAGATCTTTAAATTAGTATAACAAAGAAGTGTGTACAGTTTCAAGCAATAATCATAAATTGTTTTTGAGATACGGCGCGACATGTAAAAAAAACCCTCCCCTTTTTTACAAAATACTCAATAACTCAAAAATAAAATTTTGAGTCATCACCAAAAAGTATACAGATCTTTAGATTAATATAACAAAGAAGTGTGTAAAGTTTTAAGCAATAATCATAAATGGTTTTTGAGATACGGCACGACATGTAAAAAAAACCTCCCTCTTTTTTACAAAATACTCAATAACCCAAAAATTAAATTTTGAATCATCACCAAAAAGTATACAGATCTTTAGATTAATATAACAAAGAAGTGTGTAAAGTTTTAAGCAATAATCATAAATCGTTTTTGAGATACGGCGCGACATGTAAAAAAACCCTCCCCCTTTTTTACAAAATACTCAAAAACTCAAAAATGAAATTTTGAATCATCACCAAAAAGTATACAGATATTAAGATTAATATAACTAAGAAGTGTGTAAAGTTTTAAGCAATAATCAAGAAACGTTTTTGAGATACGGTGCGACATGTGAAAAAAAACACACCCCTGTTTTAGTTACAAAGTGCCGTAACTCAAAAAGTTAAATCTTATTTTCACCAAAAAGTATACAGATCATTTGACCATCATAAGAAACAACTATATTAAGTATCATGAAATTTGGATCTCAAGTTACGGTGCGACATGTTTACGCCGGACAGACGGACAGACGGACGGACGGACAGACAGACAGACAGACGGACGGACGGACACCGGACATTTGTATACCATAATACGTCCCGTCAAAATTTTGACGGGCGTATAAAAAAAATCAAAGCAATACGGACAGTAAAACTAAGTTTAAAAGAAGTCCGAGTCCGATGTTAGAATAGGTAACAGAAGAAACTAAGCAAAATGACAATGATCAACATACATTAACAAATGACTACTAGCAGTTACAATGCATGTTTTCTGGCGAACTTATTATCAATTGCGTACGGGTGGATAACAAGTCAAACATTTAATAGGTGATTTTTTAGTGTTTGCAGTGGGGATGCTTTTCCCCCCTTATATTCTGGTAACTTGTTACCAAAGACCATTATCATTTGTGTCTGTCATAGACGGATAAAGGACAGTTTGGAAAAACGTGATAACTTACATTATTCTTATCGATTTACCTTTAACATAGAAAGGCGACTCCGTCTACTACTATAGCTAGTATTTGTACTGTTATTTAACTTGACGTCACCTGGCTTGATTTTCCACCAATCACTTTTAAGCTCTGCTTCTTTTTTCATTTTTCTGTAAGTTTGAAATATTCATTAACTGATCTAAGTATGGAAACGGTTATCCCTAGTATTTAAGCTGATAACATTAGACCTAGTTTTTCTGAAGTAATTACTACAGTAAAAGGCGGGATTCGAAACCGGTATCCCTGACATAGTACGCCACGTCCTTACTAACTAATTGAAAGGAGTATTCCATAACGCAATTATTTGAAGGTGGAAAGGGAGGTACCGCTTCTCTGAAAAATTTGGAAGTTTTATCTTAAATTCATCATTATATTTCTAATAGAAGAAATGTCATTGTGAAGGCGTTATTGCTGTATTATATGATAAAACTGATCGAAGACAGTTTGGAATAGTTCCATAACAGATTATTCTGCCAGTTCTGAAGCGGGGTTAGAACTGGCCCTATCTGTACTGCTATGCATCATCACTAAGTTGTAATTATATGGCAGTTCATTCCGTTAGTTGCTATAGTATACTCGGAAGGTGTATGTATTAATTTTACTATTCATTTCTATTAGTCTATTATTTCTTTTTGATTACACAAAAACTACCTGATTTTTTGTGATGCTATGAATAAAAGGCGACGAACTCCGAAACAGCGGTTACGTCCTCTTTACTACGCTACGTTGACTTTGATAGTTTAGCGAAGCAACGTCACCACTGTTTCGGAGTTTGAAAAGGCGAGTGTAATATACGTAATGATGAGACGGACACCGAAACTTATAAAAAAAACCAAGATCATCTAGATGTTTTCAATATTAACTTTTTTGTTGAAAAGTCTGTTGATGCAAACATATAATATTGACTTTATGATCGTCCATAGTCTCAAAAAATTTTAAGGAATGACTGTAATATTTTTTCTGTCTAAGAAGAAATAAAATAAAAAATTTGGTGCACACCGAATAACGCGCGTAGCGGGTTATTTAACAGTGTGCACCACATTTTTTTATGTTATTTCGAATAGACAGAAAAAATATTACAGTCATTTCTTATAATTTAATTCTAAATTCCATTTTAAATCGTAGAAAACCATGAAAAAACGTTGATGACGTCACGGTCACATGACTTAATTATGTCTATGGGCTCATAACAAAATAATGTCAGCCAATCAGAGGACGCGTTACATCCAAAATTAAATTATTAAGATATAACAGAGATTATGTATTTTATAGATCACTAACCTGTATCCAAAAAGCACAACAAGCAATATGAAAACAACAATACCGACCAGAGAACCAGCAACTATCGCCAACAAGTTCAACTCTGAAGCAAAAAACATGAAAGCTATCATTGAAACATATTCACGACTATGTTAAATTGTTAAAAGATGTGTGAACTAGGTTACAGTGCATCAATCTTAAAAATAACATTGGAAACGTTTGTATCATCAAATTTCATTATTATATTCTAAGCAACAACGGTTTTTTTATACTGTTTCACGTGAATGCTTTAAACGTATTGATAAAATTGACTTTTACAAACATTTAAATGATGTAATACTTACAAGGAAGCTATCAAACCAAGAGTTCCAAGTAGTAAAGTTTAGTGTTCCCTTCGACAATTTTACGGGCGCCATCACGAGTTGGTTGACCGTTAAGGAAGATGAGGACGGATATATTCCAATTGGCGCAACCAGAATCCCGTCCTCTTTTCCTCCAATGTGACCTACCGAATTAGACGTATCATTGGGTTTGTACTTACATGAGCAACACGACGGGATGTCTCATGTGGAGAAGGATCAGCTTACCTTTCCCAGAGCACCTGAGATCTTCCCCGGTTTACTGTGTGGTTCGTGCTTTTTTTCTTTGTTTTTTGTCTTTTGTGTACTGGTTTTTGTCTTTTGGTCGTTTTTCGTTTTTGGTTTTTTGCCGTTGCATTTTGAGTTTGTTTTGGACTTATGAGTTTAAATGTCCCTTTGCTATCTTTCGCCTCTCTTTAAATGGGTTATCTCTCTTAAGTGATTTCTATTTCTATTGAGTACATATAAGAAATGTCCAGCTACGACAGACCCTATCTCCATACGCCAGGTTTACACCCTTAGAGGATACTTATTTTTCTGAATTTGTGTACATGATCGGAATGTACTCGGTAAGCCAAAAAGAAATTGGAAATTCTAAGTTATCACTAGATATGCTATTAAATTCATGTCTTATATCTGAACGAACGACAATTATGAGAATCTTTTAAATTTAAAGTTTGTTAGGGAAAAAAAATTTCTTGAAAATAACCACTATGTAGCATTTTTGTAAATACATATAAATACAAAAATTCATAAAAACAGCAGCTGTTAAGTTTTTCGCAACTAAAACATATTAACATTAAAAGCACAAACGTTTAAATATTTTAAGTCTTTGTAAAACTCTGTGTTCTAAATATTTCCGTAAAAATCAGATAAGATTAACTTAAGTTTTCATTGTCGAATTTAGAACGTTGAAAACACAACTGTACATATCTAAGGCGACAACGGAGAGGGTATGACAAGTTCAATTTTTTATTCTTTTAAAGGAGAGAGACCAGGATTAATTGTAACAAAACTGTAAAAAAGCCAAAATATCCTTCGAAATGATATTTAGGCTACAAAATGTTTTATTCAATCTGAACACAATAATGTTGGTAAATCTGTTTTTAGATAAAGCCTTGAATCATATCTAATTCTATCAAAATCCTATGAGCAAGATGACAATTTTAGGCTAAATATTCCATTTCAACATGTGTATGTCGTCACAGTGACATCACAACTGAATTTCTGTACATATCATATCATGCTCTTCATTTGTCAATGTAAGTGGGTCTGGCTGGAGTTTACAAAATAGAGAATAATGGACAGAGTTACGCAAATGGTTTGATTGTTTACTTGCAGAATGTATCGAATAAAGGTCCAAAAAAATAAAGAAATCAGAAAAATAGGGCCAAAAAAAAAAAAAAAAAAAAAACCAGAATAGTAAATAATGGAGTGATAAATATAGAGAATAGAGAATTATGGTTAAAAATATAAAGAATAGAAAATAATGGGCAAAACATATAAAGAATTGGAAAAAATGACCTAACCAATGAAAAGAATAAATTAATTAAGGACCCTAATTCAGACCTTCATATAACTAACATTATTTTGCAATTGTAATTACATTTTATACCTTTTGGGAAACATGCTGTATTATCATTTACAAATCCACAATAAGGTTCATTCTTAGGTGGTCCTTTATCACCCGGCCAGTGAATAGACGCATTGTTTAAGATAAGTTGTCGTGAAAAACTATAGTAATCACCGACGACCTAAATTAGAAATACATGGACACTTTATATTGATTTTCAAATAGCATTATTAAAGCAGCAACATTTCCTAATTCAAATAAAAACCTGAATTATTGTGTTGTATCTTACCACGTCTTAGATTGTGGTTTACCATCTACGTCGTCTAGTCTGCTAAGTATGTATTCCCGAATATGACTGTTTTGCCGAGTGTTAATTCGCATTGCTATACAAAGTGTCTCGGTATTATACACTCAACATTTCAGTATTTAGTTATGATGTTTCTTTTGTAAGTCCTGTTCGATGTCTTATGTTCGCTGTTGGAGAGGACGTGGTTCGGTATTTATATATCCCGCTTTCGGGCGTTTTGTTGTTACTTTCTTTTATGTCAGTATAGTCAAGTTACTCGTGGTTCGTCTACAGTGTTTTTGTTTTATGTTGTTTGTTTTCATGTATGTTTACAGTTATTTTATTTTTATACCCCCGCTTTAAAAAAAAGTGGGGGTATACTGGTTTACCTCTGTCTAGCCGTCCATCCGTCCCATGGATATTTTTCGTCGCATCTTTCTCAGGAACTACATTATAAGGATTTCTGAAATTTGGTTTAATGGTTTATATGAGTCAGCTATATCGTGTGATCCTTATACTTTTAGCGGGGGGGGGGGGGGGGGGGGGGTTATTAGTGAGCAGTAGCTCACAGATTCACTTGTTATTTTCTATATAGATATAAGAAGATGTGGTATGAGTGCCAATGAGACAACTCTCCATCCAAGTCACAATTTGTAAAAGAAAAACCATTATAGGTCAAAGTACGGTCTTCAACACGGAGCCTTGGCTCACACCGAACAGTAAGCTATAAAGGGCCCCAAAAATGACTAGTGTAAACCCATTCAAACGGGAAAATTAACGATTCAATCTATATAAAAAACGAAAAAACGAGAACCACATCAACAAACGACAACTACTGAACATCAGATTCCTGACTTAGGACACGTGCAAACAAATGCAGCGGTTTTAAACGTTTTATTAGGTGCCAACCTTCACCCTTTCCCGAAACAATAGTGTAACATCACAACATAGAAAGACACACTATAAATTATCAATTGAAATGGATTAACTCAATCAAAAGACATATAAACACAAGTGAACATACACTGAACGAATAAATGTAATCTATAACACAATGTAAATACAAAATCAATAAAATAAGGGGTGAATAAATAAAGGCAACAGTAGTATACATCAGTTAAATGTTAAATAATTTCAGAAGGTAAACTATAACCTTGAACAAATAACCTTGCCGCCAAATAGAATATTGTACACAGATAAAGAAAATAATTTTGTTGTAAGGTATACAGTATAAATAGAGAACGGAAATATTTTTTACAAAATAAATAATTTTGGTGTTCATAGTATGTAAACATGATGTATGTACAAGTTAAGATACACAATCAGCTATTTATATTATCATTTATGATTTTAAGTTTAAAGCAACTATATAGGCCGGATTTTTTTGTTTATACACAGTTTTGATTTAGAAGAAAACCCGACATAGTTACAAAATACAAATTATAACACCATTACAAACACAATTCCATTTAAAAAGTCTTGTCATAATTAGAAAATACATAAAATAAAACCATTACAATGTACAAACTCAATCCCATTTTAATATTCTTGTACGTTTCTATAAATAAAACAAGTCTTTTTGTGACGTTGATCCATTTATGTGACGCACAATTTATATTTCTTTTGTGGTGTCCTGGAATGCTGTCGTAAATTCATGGGAGGTGTCCGTTGTTATTCTGCGGTTAACATGTTGTAATGTTCTATGATTTCATTTATTTATGTATTTCTCTGTGCTGAGTGTTCTTGCGTTTGTTTGTACTGCATTTCTGTCACATAGTATTGTCATTTTAGCGGTATTTTTATTTTTGCCATAAAAGCGGAAGGTTTGGCTAGCCATAAAACCAGGTTCAACCCACTATTTTTTCTTAAAATGTCATGTACCAAGTCAGGAATATGGCAGTTGTTACATACAGTCCGTTTCCATGTATGTAAGCGTTTGTTTTGTTGCAGTTCAATGTTTCTGTTGTTCCTTTGTTTCCCTCGGTTTTAGTGTGTAGCCCGGATTTGTTTTCGCTTAATCGATTTATGACTATTGAACAGCGGTATACTACTGTTGCCTTTATCTATACTGTCTGAAATATCCGACAAGACAATTTTAAATCGATGTCATGTTTTTTTTCACCCGTTAAAATGGGATAATAATTAGCATTCAATCTTCTGCAGATCATGTAAAATTTACTGTTCAAAAGTATTAATAAAAAATCGTTATTTTGACTGACTCAAATTACAACGGATTGGTTAATGTGTGTGTATATTTTTTTATTAGTTACCTTAAACTCCCCTGTAATTGGATTTATATCATGAAGCGAGTACGCCGGTTCCAGCGCCCCAATGCTGTCAAAAACAAGGTCACCCTTTATTCCTGGAAGTAAAATTGATTTTATATATCAAAAATATTGACAAAAATCAAAAACATAATCATTAATCAGCTGGATAGATTAGACTATCTAAAAATATTACTAAATTTTGTGCACTTTGCTTTTAAATTACGTTTGCCCTTTCCATGTTTAGAACAACATTTTCTCATCAGCGTTTTCATTATGTTATCTCATGCGATTTTTAAACATGAAGTTTAAACGTTTGATAAATATTCTGTTGAACGTCATCATTCAGCTTATTGGTTACAATAACCTTTGAAAGTTTATCTAACACCCTAATGCAAAACACTCATACTGACCTTTAAAAGTCTTTCCATTGATTTTCGATTTCATATAAATCCCATCGCTATAGTTACCACCTTCTGCTATGGTGTCATTCAGAATTTGGCCATAAATAAGAAATAGATCGTAATAAGATATTTCATCAGGTCCTGGCTAGAAATGAGAAACAGTTGAACTATCAAAAATATAAAAAAAAAATGTGTAAATTGTTTTTAAATAAAAAGTTGCTGTAATTGAATTTGATAACCTTTATACACTTCAGAAAAATCAGAAAATCCTCCAAATGAGTTATCGTTATTTATCAGAGTCACGCTTACCATTCGATAAGGAACTGCCTTCCATTCCAAGCACCCAAGTTTGTCCACAATTTTTTGTAGGGTTTGTTTTCATTTACCTCCTCACTAAGCTGGTTCTCGGCTGACTACTACACATTAATTTTATGTTTTATGCAACATGAAACAAATTGTTTTGTTTGTTTACATTTCCGGATATTGTACGCTGTTTTGTAACAAAGTACGTCAAATCTCGTTAAAATCTCCCGGGCAAAGTTTTGCCCTACAAGATTTGGCCATACCGGTTGTTTGAGCGTAGCGTAACTACAAGCGGATTTCAGTTTACCTCCTCACATATCCTGGTATAACTGGAATAACTGCAGCCTTTGCTTTAATTATTTGGTTTGGTCCTGATTTCTGATGAAGGGAAATCCAGATAAGTGAATCGGACGCACCAAAGTTATTGTTATTCATTTATAGGAACTGCTTAGCATTCCAGAGCACCTGAATTCTCCCGCGATTTTATTAGGGTTTGTTTTGCTCAACATTTTGTGTATTGCGTTGTGGGCTGTTTAGCTAGACTTTTATTTTATTTTGGTCAATGTGTTTTTTTCTTCACTTAGAGTTTGTGTTTGTCACTTAGTAATTTCCCATTTTTTTAAACTTATATTTGAAAAATCAGTTTGAAATAACTTGTCATTTTCATAAAATATGACATTCTACGATAAAATACAAACCAAATTATCTAGTTAGTGTGCATAAATTTTACATGCTCAAGTTCGTTTCATTCATGCAGGATTTTTTTTCCTTTTTGATACTAGTTAAAAAAAGTATGCATATACTGTTCATTTTGTAAACAACTGACCTTTTTGCTACGGTTTTAAAACAGATTTTAACAGTAAGTGTGCTATACAAGCTTTTATAAACAACATAACATACACCAACTATTTTCACAAACGCATATAACTATAAAATCTAAACATTTGTGATTATTTAACATTTTGAAAATCAAAATATTTTACATCCTGAAAATAAAAAATAAAACATTTTTTTTTTAAATTCATTAATCTAAGAAAAAAGGCTTACTAAATCAAAACTATGAAAAAAGAATGATAGACCCATGAATAATACGGTCATTTGAAAATTATTTTTGGTGAGAAATGTCTTATAGTTTGCTAAACTGTGAAATTAAACCTATGAAATAACATTTATTTCAAAGAGTTTTACAAGAACTGTACTGGATAATCAGTGTTTTTAAATTTAAAAGAATATTGGTGTTTGTCAAATAATATTGATGCTTAATTATGAGAACCGGAAGATACCAAAGAGATATTCAAATCGATGACAAACTGACACCACTATGACAAACTGACACCACTATGACAAACTGACACCACTATGACAAACTGACACCACTATGACAAAAAACCTATGAAAAAGGCAGATGGGTTACAAAATGACAAGGAAAAGACGGAAAATAAGAAAAGAATAGACTTTTTTTATATAACCGACTTTTCACTCCAGGGTATACAATTTTGACTAATTTGGAGAAAAAATCAACCTTTTTATGTTTTCTATACAAGACAAAATCATCAGAAAACAGTTAATTCTTTCCAAAAATTGCACCGATTGTAGCTTGATTTTACTTCTTTAAGTCGCCCTTGACCTTGACCGAGTCCTAGAATGTCCTACCACAGAGAAGGTAACATGTAGATAAATTATATATTCCGGAGTCAAAAGTCGGTAGTATGAAAATAGTCTATTTATTATACATGTTATCTGTGCTTTTTGCTTACTTTTGGATCGTAGGTATAGTTAAATTCTTTCCATGCTCGATCTATTAATTCTTGCTCAAACTGTAAAAATTCGACACCAACTTGCTTTCTTGACTTCACCATTAGTACAGATTGCCATGCCTTTCTTGCTATCTAAACATTTAAATGATATTTTAGAAGAGTTGTGATGCTTCCAATCCATTCAACAATACACAGAGAAAATGGCATTTGCTAAACTCTCAGAAATAGCATTTGTAGTATTTTAAGTCGTGGTAGAGTCATATAAACAACGACTATCAATAACAAAAGGCAGATAATAGCAAGATTTTCTACATAAGGAAATGCCTGTACCAAGTCAGGAATATGACAGTTGTTTTCCATTTGTTTGATGTGTGTAAGCTTTTGATTTTGCCAATTGTTAAGGGTATTTCCGTTACGGTATTTTTGTTGTTTTCCTTTATATATTTTTATAATTTAATTTAGGATGTAACACGTCTTCTGATTGACTGAAAGTGTTTTGTCTATCAGGCCAGACATAATATTGTCTGGTGACCGTGACGTCACCAAGGTTTTTTTCATTATTTACTCCTGAAAAATGGAATTTAGAATTAAATTATAAGGAATGACTGTAATATTTTTTCTGTCTATTCGAAATAACATAAAAAACATGATGCACACTTTTAAATAACCCAAGACGCGGATTATTCAGTGTGCACCACATTGTTTATGTTATTTCTTCATAGACAGAAAAAAATATTACAGTCATTCCTTAAATATAGAAAAAACAAACGAAATTATATAATGCATTATACATTAAAATCTACATAAGGATATGCATAAAACTTAAGAAATGACGTAGATTTTAACTTTCTTTTTATATGAATAAGTGCATGTTGGATTAAAATACATATATAACCGTAACGTAATTCGCCGTTTCAGGATCTAATGCATTCTGGGTAATATTTTCAAAAGCTTACACCAAAACGTTGTGATTGGTTAAAAATTTCCTTAGCAATGAAAATTCAACCAATAACGTAACGTTATTTTCATTTTGGGGTACGAACAATAAAATTACCCATAGTCCTCTAGATTCTGAAACGGCGAATTACAACATATCAATAACTCCCTATTTATATAACTATTTCCAGAAACTAATTTCCGGAATCATTAATTCCACTGTTAAGTATAAGTAGAACTGCTTCGCGACAATGAAGAGTCAACGGTTTTTAATCCCAGTTGATTTAAAGATAATAGTATATTATATTATAAATAAAAAAAACTACTAATGGTCTTTTCTCTTTTAACATTCTTGTAGATAAACTCAGCCCTTTATAGCTTGCATTTCGATGTGAGCCAAGGCTCCGTGTTGAAGGCCGTACTTTGACCTTTAATTGTTAACTTTTTACACATTGTGACTTGGATGGATAGTTGTCTCATTGGCACTCTTACCACATCTTCTTATTTATATCGACTATAAAACTGGAAATCTGGAAAATTGTTTTCAATTTGCTTCTCCTCATTGCTCACCACTGCAGCGAACCAGTACTTATACCGGTATACTTCAATCGTAACTACTCGGCCATTCTCGCTATACGCTTACAATTATTGTCGGCGCAGCGAGAATGGCCGAGTAGTTACGATTGCGGTATACTTCCCACCACGGGAACTTCGTATTCAATTGTAATTTTTAAATAAGATTTGGGCATTCGGAAGTGAGTTTCTAGAAAGACTTGTGACATTCTGTATTTTTTTTTTTTATGATTTGTTTTACAAATTTTGGAGGATGTAAAAAGTAAAGTAATGTGATTTAATTGTGTTCGTTGGTTGTTGAATTCAATGTTACAGATTTGTTTGTACTTCACACCTGCCTTTGTCGTCTAATCCGATGAAGCCTAAGAACTGATCTCTGAGGAACCGATAATAATAATAGACAGTACCTCGTCAAGTTCATCTCCTCTGTACCAGCTATAGTTTCCGAAAAAATCACCGTTGTACCTTGTACACATTAAAAACACATAGTCACCATTCGTCATGCCAAGATTGTGCGCTTCAATCATTAGTTCCCGAAAGGTATCCATGTGGCAGCAAACCGCAAATACTTAAAAGATAAAAGAATTCAAAGATTAAAAATTTATAGATGGAAATAATTAAGTTACTAAATATTGAACCATAATGCTCTTACTGATGTTGTGCTATTAAAATATTGTCCAATGTTAGGGGGGGGGTAAAGCACTTACAGACATATTCAACCCCGCCATATTCTATATGTGTCAGAAGTCTGTTATTCAGTCGTTGTTGTTAGTTGGCTGCATTATCTGTATTTAGCATAAATCAGGCCGTTGTTTTTTTTTCTTTAAGGAATGACTGTAATATTTTTTCTGTCTATGAAGAAATAACATAAAAAATGTGGTGCACACTGAATAACGCGCGAATATAATTCTAAATTCCATTTTAAACCGTAGAAAACCATGAAAAAACGTTGATGACGTCACCGTCACATGACTGAATTATGTCTATGGGTTCATGACATAATAACGTCAGCCAATCAGAAGACGCGTTACATCCAAAATTAAATTATTTTGAATTGTTTCACATTTTGTCATGCCAGGTCTTTTTATTTAAGATAAGGAGATGTGGTATGATTGTAAATGAGACAACTGTCCTACTACTAAGTATACGATATCAGATTTGTTCATTGTTGAAGGTCGTACAGTGCCCAACAATAGTTGTTTACATCTAGATCATTTGGTCTCTGATGATGGCTACTTGTATCATTGGAAATCATACCACTTCACCTTTTTTTTTTTTTTATTTAAAACAAGGTGAAATCATTAATTGTACAGCCAGCTAACGCCTGCAATAATCTTCAATTTTGCACGTGAAAAAATGTGATGATCACAAAAACCCTTGAAGTACAGCATTTCTTGTGCCCTAAACTAAAAAAAAAGTGTTCAGGTCATTACTTCATGTTTTAAAGCATTAAACTTAGTATGTTGCAAATTTTCACTAAGCAATAGAGACGTGTAGCAAAATTTATTGAAGTTAGACTATTTTAACAGACTACAAAACTACAAAATTAAAAAGAAAAGATATATTGATATATTTTTCAAATTTCATTACACCTTTTCTGGAGCATCGACTGTTAATTTCAAAATTGAGAGAATTATTTAATTTGTCTTTTGCATTGATCGACAGTTTAAGTTTGGGTATCTATCTTACTAAAGGAAGAGACCGATTTCATTGACCCGCAACTCCTCTAAAACCATACAAAGTCGTAAATATTTGTGATATGACGTATAAATGTAGTGTTTTGTACTTTCTAAATTTATCTTTGAAACAATTTTTTTTTCCACAAAAAACGCCAATTTTTGAGAAAATATCCAAATTCGGAGACCGTTATCGATCCGTGTCTTATACGCTTTCGTGCATGCTTATTCAACTTTTATTTTATTTTTCATCCGATTTAGAAGGGATTTTTTCCATTGTGTTATTCATTTTGATTCCTTTCGGTAATGTTAACGGATTTTACGTAGCTCATATGATTTTTGTGTTAAAAGGGTAAAAAACTACTGAAAATCACACTTTGCCACACTTTTCTTAGGGTATTTAATATTTCTATTTTCCAACCGAGATGAATGGGGTCTTTTGCATAATGTTCCTCATTTTCATCTCTTTAAAGAAATATAATTAAATGCATTAATCGTGTCCAAATCCTTACTGTGTCCACCTTATTACTGTGTACACCACTCTTTGTTTCAATACTTGCCCAATTGTACTGCGATTTCGCGGGCATCTTCTAGTAGGATTTTAAAAAAAAGACCCGATTAATCCCGCCACATTTGAATGCGCATCTGCAGATGAGCATGGTTCAAGTACGGAACCGCATAAGTGATTGTCTTTCGTGTTGGATGTTTTGTTATTTATCATAACTATTTATTTGGTAATATATGACAGATCTTTAAAAGTACTAGTACAAAAAATGAATCTATTTAATTTATTCTCACCTTTTTCTAAAATTTATGTGACACTTGTCTTTTGTGGAAGACAATATTATGTCTTTAAGATGTTTCTTGGATTAATGTCACACTAACACAAATTTTGCAAAATAATTCTGAGATAGCGTGTCAGAATTTTTTTTCGAAGTAACAAAAGAAAAAAAGACAACCTTGGTCAGAAACAGTAATTTATGAAATAAAATAAGAGATTAATTTCATATGGCAATAAAATAAAAAATAATCCCAATAATAATCATTTAACACAAAATATTTCCTTTTATGTAAAAATCTTAAAAAGATGGTAAATCTTAACATGTTAATAAAATATAATACCAACAAAAAATATTTGCTTCACTGTCGGAAAATAATGGTAAAAGTCCAAAAGAATATTGGAACATACTAAAATCATTTATAAAGAAAAGAACAGATGAAACGGAAGATATCCCGGAAATATTAAAAGAAGAAGACAAATTGATCAAACACTTTATGGATCAAGGAAATCCAACTCAAATTAATACTACCTTCCAAATAGAAAATAAACTTAAAACTATAGACAATAATATTATAGAAAATTTAGAAACAGATGAACCATTCAGTTTCTCAGAAATAAAAAAAGTCATAAATGGACTAAAATAAGGGAAAGTTGCTAGACCATATAGAATTATAAATGAAGTTATAAATATTCTTACCCTTTTATGAATAAAAATTAAATAAAAATATTAACAAAATTAATAACAAAACTAAGAATTAGCGACCATAATTTAAATATAGAAAAAGGACGACATTTAAATATTCCCAGAGAGCAGAGATTATGCCTTAAATGTAACATATTACATGCTTTCGTCTCAACTCGGCCGATTCCGTACCCTCAAGGAGAGTAGCGGATTCTACCGAGGATTGCCGAATGATATTACATGTAGAAGACGATAAACATTTTTTTTATTATATTGTAGATTAAATAGGGAACTGAGAAACAACTTTTTGGACAATTTAGAATTAAACTTTTCTTTTAAAAATTTGTTTGATGAAAAAAGGGTGATTTTTATACTCAATTCATCAACACCTTCGCAAGTAAATAAATCGGGGTTCTACATCAAAAAGTCATTATAACTGAGGACAGGGGACACTGGACTATTTACTGTAATTGAATGATTGTGTATATATATGTGTGAATTTTAGTTATATTGTCAACTTATTTTGTATTTGTCACAAACTTAATGTTTAACGTTTATATGGCAATAAATATTTGAATTGAATTGATTAATGTATACCCCTTTCTACTAACTTTGTTATCCGCATATATGTTCATCCCCAAGAGTGACTGGGAAATAGAAATATGACCACTTCCGAAGTGGGGTGTCCGTTTGGCTGTGATAAGTATGTATAATTACGTAGCCACGTCCGGTCAGAATTGGGACGTTAAATCCTATGCCTCGTGTAGAGAGAGTGCAGTGCTCTCTAGACGTTAAGAACCCTTGCACCAACTTTTTGAGAGAGTGTGTGCTCTCTGGACGTTAAGAACCCTTGCACCAACTCTTTGAGAGGTCTGTAGGTGGCCCGCAGCAAGGCAAAATTTCCGTCACAATATAGTCTCATTTTCCACTGGCAGTCAAACTTTTCCAGACTTTCATCCCGGACGTCTTCTATTACAGGATTTACCTAATGTATTCATTGTTAATATGTTCTCGTCCTGAACATGCATGAAATATTTCTCATTGGACGTTAAGCAACCAACAATCATGCAATCAATCAATCGCATACATGTTCCCATTTTCCACAGAATTTTTAGTTTAATATTGAATTTCACGAATTACCTCTAGATACTTCACTAGCTTTTTGAAGTGTTTCTTTAAATTGAAGTATTTCAGTTGATATTGACCTCATCCTTATTACCGTAACCTGGTAACCATTGGTTGCTAAGGCTAATTCTAGTCCTTCCTCCCATCTTGGACAGTATCTTGCATTCTTGTCATAAATTACGGCAATATCCGTCCATGAAAAATAGCTAAAGAATTCCAGATAAAACAACAAAAATTTGTTTACAGATATAGAAGTTCGTACTAATGTTGAAAAATCTTCCTGGACATCAAACATGGCGTCCGTTCCTACGGTTACTAACATCAAAATATTCCATGATGCAGCCATCCTTCCAACTGGTTCAATAGATGATGAACATCCTGAAAACAAATCAATACGTAAGACGAAAACCATTTTATTTTCAAGATACCCGAGGTTTTTTTTATATCTTTAGAATAAATGTGCAAGCACTGAAATTATCAATATTTTTAGTATTTAATGGAAAATGAATCATTGTTTTCTCCATGAAAATTCTTAGGCAAGTAAAATAAAGAGGTAAACAAATACAAAAAATCCAAAGCACGTAAGAATTATAGCAAAATCCATGTACTTTCAGTTTTGTCTTATGCCCAAATCACATACACGAAGTTTTCTTTACATGTCCTTAAGGATCGCAAAAATTCACGGATCCTTACGATTTGGCCACTTTTACGACCGATTTAAGAATTGTTACGAGTTATTGTATTATAATTAAGAGCTTTTTACGGTTTCTTACGGATTATTACAGATTATTACGATATATTTACGGCAAAATTCTACAATTCGCAAAAGTTTTGTTTTTCCCTCTCGCCGGGATTCGAACCCATGCAACTGAGATATCGTGACACCATATCGCTGCACTGTAGCCGTCCCGCTAGACCACACGACCACCTGAGCTTCATAAAAATGAAGCTTTCGGTTGCCGGGTGTTACCTTTTCACGTCAGTTTTAATCTAGTGTCGTACTACAGTACATTATTCGATATCTCAGTAGCATGGGTTCGAATCCCGGCGAGGGAAGAACAAAAAATTTGCGAAACCAAATTTACAGATCTAACATTGTTGGGTTGATGCTTAGACGAGTTGTATATACGCAATGTACACAACCATGTATCACCATCACTGCTGGTGATCCGATGGATAAATCTGTTGTAGAGTTGTGACTGGCTCAGACGTACTTATAAATATAATTATTTTCTGTGACTGTATCTTACATTAATTTGTAGGATCCTTTACTATAGATAATTTAGCTGATCTGTAACAATAACATCTCCATGACTTATATATCATGTACTGTAGTACGCCGCTAGATTAAAACTGACGAGGAAAGGTAACACAATGCCACCGAAAGCTTTATTATTGTGAAGCCCAGGTGGTCGTGTGGTCTAGCGGGACGGCTGCAGTGCAGGCGATTTTGTGTCACGATATCTTAGTAGCATGGGTTCGAATCCTCCCGGCGAGGGAAGAACAAAACATTTGCGAAAGCAAATTTACAGATCTAACATTGTTGGGTTAATGTTTAGACGAGTTGTATATAAAAAGGACAAACCAGCAAATTTACTATGTACCAGATCGTCTAGAATAGACGATACTATGCAGATAAGGCTTAACAAATAGCCTTCTTCAGTGTCACAGGTTTTAACAATACTGATATTAGGAGTAAAAATAGATCAGTAGTAAGTTTTGGTCTATTGATTTTAATCCAAAATCTTGAATCTCATAATATAAACAAAACACTATATTTCAATATACGTGACTGTGTATATTTACATTACAAAATGAGTGAAAAACAAAACTGTTAGTATTTCTTGTTGATGCCGTTTTGGATGATGTACATTTAGTTCCTTTATCCAAAAGCTTTCCCGAACCTGTCGCTGGGCATCACTCCAGTGAATTTTCTGTTCAATCACTAGAGTTTTCATGCGGTTAAAGTCATCAAGTTTGTGACCCGACTGTCTGAAATGCTGAGAAACTGGGAGAAGTGGCTTCTTAGAGATATCCCTCCTATGGCCATTGAGGCGTTTGTGGAAGGGCTGCTTTGACTCACCAACATATTGGAGGCCACAAACCGAACATTCTAGTATGTAAATAACATTCATACTTTTGCAGGTAACATTGCAAAATATCTTATAGTTATTTTCGGTTGCCTTACTGTGAAATGTTGATGAATGGTGCATCTGTAGGCAGCATTTGCAGCGTTTTTTACACGAACGACATTCTCCAGAAGTACTATTATCAGAGACTTCAGCCCGCACCAGCAGGTTCCGCAGACTATTAGGTTGCCTAAAAGCTATCGTGGGAGGCTCGGGAAAAATCTTGGATAGTTTGGAATTCTTTTCAACTGTTTTCTAATGCTCATGAATGACACCAAAGCGGTTTTTGAGAGATGGGTGGTAAGTAAGAACACATGGAGTCCTTTTATTTTTATTTTTAACTTTGTATTCCAATAGTTCACTCCTAGGAATTGATTCCGCTTTCTGAGATTTTTTTTGGATATTTCTATGTTTGTAGCCCCTTTTCTTCAAGCGAGTTTCAAGTTGACGTAGTTGTATTTTAGTTGTTTCTGTGTTGGAACATATTCGCTTGACTCTTAGTGCAAGACTGTATGGGATGCTCTTGGTAAGATGAGCAGGATGGCAACTTTTAGGGGACAGATATTGATGAGTGTCAGTAGGTTTAGAATATAGATCTGTATATATGATGCCCTCTGTGAGCGAACTTGAGGTATCGAGGAAGGCGATTTTGGATTTAGATTTCTCATGAGTGAATTTGATACTTGGATGTATGTTGTAGGCATGAGTGATAAAAGTATCTAAATCATCGTCGCTTTTATTCCATTTCATATCAACATCATCTATAAATCTAAACCAGGAAAGCGGTTTTTCGATGGAAGATTCAAGGAGTTGTTTTTCTAATTTGCCCATAAATATGTTGGCATATGATGGAGCCATTTTGGAGCCCATGGCAGTTCCATTAACTTGCAAATAATGATCTACACCAAAAATGAAGTACCAGCGTAAGCATTTTGACCAGGCATTCAGTAGGTGGATATTTCACTTGTCTGGAATGGAATTCCAAACTTCTGTACATGCATCAATGCCATCTGCATGTGGAATATTAGTGTAGAGGGAGGTGACATCCCTAGAAACAAGAGTCGTGTCGGAGGGAAGTGGATGAAATGGAATAAAAGCGACGAGGATTTAGATACTTTTATCACTCATGCCAACAACATACATCCAAGTATCAAATTTAGTCATGAGAAATCTAAATCCAAAATCGCCTTCCTCGATACTTCAAGTTCGCCCACAGAGGGCATCATATCTACAGATCTATATTCTAACCTACTGACGCTCATCAATATCTGTCCCCTAAAAGTTGCCATCCTGCTCAACTTACCAAGAGCATTTTATACAGTCTGGCACTAAGAGTCAAGCGAATATGTCCCAACACAGAAACAACTAAAATACAACTACGTTAACTTGAAACTCCTTGACGAAAAGGGGCTACAAACATAGAAATATCAAAAACAGTTTTCAGAAAGCGGAATCAATTCCTAGGAGTGAACTATTGGAATACACAGTTAAAAATAAAAATAAAAGGACTCCATGTGTTCTTACTTACCACCCATCTCTCAAAAACCGCTTTGGTGTCGTTCGTGAGCATTGGAAAACAGTTGAAAAGAATTCCAAACTATCCAAGATTTTTCCCGAGCCTCCCACGATAGCTTTTAGGCAACCTAATAGTCTGCGGAATCTGCTGGTGCGGGCTGAAGTCTCTGATAATAGTTCTTCTGGAGAATGTCGTTCGTTTAAAGAAAAACGCTGCAAATGCTGCCTACAGATGCACCATTCATCAACATTTCACAGTAAGGCAACCGAAAATAACTATAAGATATTTTGCAATGTTACCTGCAAAAGTATGAATGTTATTTACATACTAGAATGTTCGGTTTGTGGCCTCCAATATGTTGGTGAGTCAAAGCAGCCTTTCCACAAACGCCTCAATGGCCATAGGAGTGATATCTCTAAGAAGCCACTTCTCCCAGTTTCTCAGCATTTCAGACAGTCGGGTCACAAACTTGATGACTTTAACCGCATGAAAATTCTAGTGATTGAACAGAACATTCACTGGAGTGAAGCCCAGCGACAGGTTCGGGAAAGCTTTTGGATAAAGGAACTAAATGTACATCATCCAAACGGCATCAACAAGAAATACTAACAGTTTTGTTTTTCACTCATTTTTTAATGTAAATATACACAGTCACGTATATTGAAATATAGTGTTTTGTTTATATTATGAGATTCAAGATTTTGGATTAAAATCAAGACCAAAACTTACTACTGATCTATTTTTACTCCTAATATCAGTATTGTTAAAACCTGTGACACTGAAGAAGGCTATTTGTTAAGCCGAAATATTTGTCAACACGATTTATTAACAACATTTTCGTATAATAACATCTTATATTAGTACCGTTGTGCAAATTTTTAGACTGATATATATATATATATATATATATATATATATATATATATATATATATATATAAGCTAGAGTTAGAGGAGGGGATAAGGTCTCTTTGCAATGCTAGGCGGTGTTGTCGTAGAAGTTAGAAAAAAAGTACAGGTTCCGGCCCCGGCGCCGGGTAGGAAGTTACGAATCAAATCTAATCTAACATCGTTAGGTTGATTTTCTAGGCACTTTATATATATATATACATATATACAACTCGTCTAAACATCAACCCAACAATGTTAGATCTGTAAATTTGCTTTCGCAAATTTTTTGTTCGTCCCTCGCCGGGATTACATCAGAAGGATAGCTTTAGAAATGTGTGACAACAATGTCACATATTTCGTGCCTGAAAGTACTGTCATTTCAGTAGGAAAGAATAAAGTCTATTAAAAAAAAACACAAACATATTCATTGTGTTTAATAACATTAATGGTACCAATTTTTTTTCTGTACTAGATGCGCATCTCGACAATAAATGTCTCTTCAGTGATGCTCGAGGCCAAAGTCTTTGAAAATCCAAAGCTTATTTGAATATACAAAAGGGCGGTATTTCTGACGTAATCGCTGATTCCTAAATAGAAATAATTTTACACTCAGGGATATGTTTTCAAGGCTTGAAGTTTATTCATTCTTTTATTTATAATGACCTTAATAATCTTTTCTTTGATATAAAATCTTAGGTTTAAGGTATGGCTATTACATATGGTGATATAAATGCAAAATCTATCAGGTTATTAAAACAGCTTTTGTGTCATTTCTAAGAACTATTAATGCTTTCAAATTAAAAATGATGGACGAAGTTTAATGGGTGGAAGATTATTTGTCATAAGCCGGATGAGATTTTAACCTATTAAGTTATTACTATAATTCAATAGGATGTTTAACCGTTATATGATATCCTGTTATTCATCTTCAAAACAAATATTGATCAAAATACCGTCACCTAATGCTAGTAATTGATACGAAGTCTTTGAAATATTCAGATCGTTTAAGATCAGAGGTTGGAAAACCTATTTATGCAATTAATTGATATGCTATATACAAATTGAGATAACAAAGTGTGATAGAAATACGCCTTATATATCAATCAATCAGACATGAGTTCGCAGTCTCTGATCTTTGAAACAACAGATTAGTCAGGGGATGATCATTTAATTCTCGGGGCGGGGCGGAAAACGTTTAACTTGCCCATGAATAATTTTGCAAACAAGATAAGATGAAAATAAATATTCTGGAACACAAAATGCAGGAAATAAAGGTGTACAAAAGCCGCAGAAAAAAATAAGCAGGCGTTGAAAGAGTTGAAAATAAACATATATTACACTATTGTTTCAGGTAAGGGTGAAGGTTGGTACCTATTAAAATGTTTAAACCCGCTGCATTTGTTTGCACCTGTCATACGTCAGGAACCTGATGTTCAGTGGTTGTCGTTTGTTGATGTGGTTCATAAGTGTTTCTCGTTTTTTTTTTATGTAGATTAGACCGTTGGTTTTCCTGTTTGAATGTTTTTATACTAGTCATTTTTGGAGCCATTTATAGCTTGCTGTTCGGTGTGAGCCAAGGCTCCGTGCTGAAGACCGTACTTTGACCTATAATGGTTTACTTTTACAAATTGTGAGAGTTGTCTCATTAGCACTCATACCAGATCTTCTTATATCTATATGAAAAATCTTCCAGAACATGAAATGGTCGTCTCCTAATTTAAAAATGCCGATTGTTTTCCGATTCCATGTCTTGACATTTCTTAATAAGTCTTGATTCGCATTGCGCCTGATCCGTGCATAACAGTAGCCACTTACCATGTCAATGCGCCTTTTCAGAATCTAAAGGACCATGGGTAATCTCATTGTTCGTACACCAAAATAAAAAAAAAACCGTTACGGCATTGGTTGAATATTCATTGTTTAGTACGTTTTAAGCCTATCACAACGTTTTTGGTGTACGCATTTGAAAATATTACCAAGAATGCATCAGATTCTGAAACGGCGAAACTCCTGTTTTTTATCTTCAGTATATTCAAAATGAATTCACTAATTGAAACAACCAAACCTTGTAAAAATCATACTAGAATTCAGAACATCGATAAACTACTGTCGTATCTTATATTTACAATTTAAGCCCCATAAAAACTGAATTCTCAATAACACAGAATCTAGCGATGCTCGGTTGTCAAAACTAGCAAATAAAAGGATATTTTCATGTTTTCACTACCTTGGGAGTGGAATTCGATAGTAATCAGGATGACCTTAATCCCTGTAGGCCTGCCTTGCAGATTTTACATATTTTTTCTTAATTTTACTTGGTCTTGTTGATGTTATGCATGAAAATTTGTTACTGGACAAGAATTAAGCAACTCCCCATTAATTGATGAGGAGTAAGAATAAGCTGTACCCTCTTTTGCTTTCATTTCTCCTATTGATTGCTCCAAACACTCACTTCAGATATACTTACTGAATTTAATATCAAGTATAGAAAATATTCAGTTATTACAATCTGATCACAAATATAAAACAACTTATCTGAAAACACTCAATGAAATGTTATTCGTGAAATCAAGATGGTTCAATGAGAAATTTTTTGCTTATATCGCGCAATGATATAGATGCTAATGCGAATAAATAATGAACAGTATTTCGTGGAATTGTTAGCTTGTCATTCCTTGGTTAAATTTAATTTGAGATGTTAAACCATTTTGATAGGTTTTCGTTAGATATAGCTAACCTTTCCAATTTAAAAATCATTGTATCACATTAATAGTTATCAAAAGTACCAGGATTATAATTTTAAACGCCAGACGCGCGTTTCGTACATTAACCGTACCAATTTTAGAACACCGGATTGGCATTTTGACGAATAATGTCTTTTCAGTGATGCTTGAGGCCATATATTTGTAAATCTAAAACCATAAGGAAATGTTTACTAGATGTTACAAAAGAAAGGCATAAAATCATAGCTAAAACCGTTCAACGCGAATCAGATTTATGCATGATGGAGACACATTCTTAATTTCAAACAACAAGTTTTGTCACTGTAAAAAAGATTTGAAAGATACCGAAAGGAAATTAAAATTCATAAGTCGAAAACAAACTGACAACGACATGGCAAAAAACGAAAAACAACGAAAAGACAAACAACAGTATAAAAACACAACATATAAAACTAAAGACTGAGCAACTTGAACCCAACCAAAAGCCGGGGATGATCCCAGGTGCTCCAGAACAGCAGAATATCCAGTGAACGAAAACAAAAGAAAATTCAATCTTCTTATGATGGAGTCGAGAAAGTCAATAAAATACAATACCGGTGACGATACTGATCAAAAGTTATTTCTAAATAATAATTGTACATTTTAAAGAAATTATTTGTTAAACTGTGTTATTAGAAATATACATGCAAATAGACGATGTTTTATGTTCAGTATTTATCGAGATAATTGCTTTAGAAGCTTGTGAAACTGAAATTTAAAGACTGCTAATCTTTGCTGCATATTGATAAAAAAAAGTTGGAAAAAATCATGTTCACTTTGTTCACACCTAAGTTATCGAGCACACTGGTCTGCTCTTGTCACATGTACATTCAATAGGGAACTATTGTCTTTTCGTGAATATAAAATTTTAAAAGTCTGTCTGTGCAGGTTAAACAATTAAAGATAACTATTTTTATTAAGTAGGTATCTTTCTACTATTTTGTATACAATTTTAAGAAAAGGTCGTCTCGAGTTTTGTACAAGTATTTGTGGTCTTCTCGATATATTCACATTCAACGTTTACACCGAGATAAGGTCTGTTTGATTTTGCTTAGTAACTTAAATTCAAAAGTGGCTATCTTTTGTTGTATATTAATCGATTCCTTTGGAATGTTTTCCCTGACTTTGTCTGATTTAGCTGTATACATATACGAATAATTAGCATGTTCTAGAGAGGTATACAGACAGTAAAAAAAATAATTGAAGTTGGAACTCCAGGAATTTATTCGCATAGCAAAATTTTAGACCAATTTTACTCCGAGCATCCATAGACTGCTGTACTCGTCGTTTGCTACTTAAGGAGGAAAATGATAACATTGAGTGGAAGTTTTTTTTTATTTCAATTTATTTCTTTTTTCACTATTTACCAGAACGTTTTCCGTGAATCTATAATTGATCGCGTGCTTGCTAAAATGAGACAAACATTGAGAAAATCTAGTTGACAGTGTTTACAGGGGAGGTAATATTTGGCACTAGAATTCCCACTGAGAAGGATAAGCAGATCCTGTAAATTTCATTAAGAACAATATTCGTATATCCATTCCAGTACCGATGTATTGAGCTAATCGGCTGGTAATACCCTCGGGGACCAGTCCACTAGCAGAGGTATTGATCTAGTGGTAATAACAATATGTTTGCCGATTTTAATGTACCAGATGTCATTACTTTTAATGATCGATTTTCAGGAATAAACGACAGCATTATCATTTACTCAGTTATTTTTAAATTATAGACAGATGAAGATCGCGCGTATTACAATTTCTAAGCAGCTTTTGTAATGTAAATGACAGTTATAATAAGCGTTTACAAAATACTTCCGAGTTCAGATCACTTCATTTCACACTATCATTACACTCACAAATTGTGTTTTTACCACTCGTACCATTAACAGCTTATAAGATACGTTATTGTTCTTAATTGTGTAACATATATCCTAGTCTAAGAGTCAAAATTAACGTATTTATTGCTATTTCCTTGGCAAGGAAGACAACTCTTACGTAGGCCAGGCGTCCCTGTCAATAAAAGCATGTTCTTTTGTTAGTAAGCTGTAAGAGTTTTCATTCCGTAACCACCTATTTTTCAATTCCCATTTTAATCATCAATTTGAAAGTTCTGCAGTCAAACTTATTGTCATATTCCATAATATATCATGCTTGTTCCACTTGCTTTGTAGAGACAGGGACCATACTTTAATCTTCCAATGAGTTGCTTCCCCTTTAATTGAAGACAAATCTAAAATTGAACACACATTAAAATTGCTGTCTTAAATTATGTTTATTTATTACGGACAACACACATTAGTCAAATCGTACCTTGAGAATCATCTTCGATAGCCAAAGATCAAAATAGACCGGATCGTAATCATTGCCTAGCAAAGATGCTTGCGAATAAGTAGTCAAAAATACAATATAAATATATTAAACTGTCAATGGTATTTCTAAACGAAATATAATATGACACCCCATCGTGACATCCCACTACTTATTTTTGTACAAATGACCCCCATTCAAATGGTTATGATCATGGAAAACACAGTTGGATTTTACATTTTCATTTCCTGTGATGAAAGATATGTTTTTGACATCAAATCCATAATCTACTGTGAACAAAATGCTCTGCAATTGTTCAACTCTATAAAATCAAAGAGCTTTGTTTTAAAGACGAAAATAATTACAGTGATTCACTTTAACATCAAAAGAGTCAAAACCATGCTCAAGAGGGACATCCGGGATACATAAATGCACATCGACGCCCGGTTTGAATGTGAACATTAATCAAACCCGATATCTGATTGAATAGAGATTGCCACGCTTCCCATACGTTCGAAAACTCCTAGTGTTCCATCGGTGGCTTATAGTTAACAAAATTTATGCCCTGATCCAAATATTCAAGGTTATTACTATGCCCTTTATGTAATAAGCCTACCCGTGTTTAAGATTATTTATTACTTCCCATTCTGATACTACTGGCAGGGACAGTTTGGTTTTATTTACGCCCTCATAGTCATTTCACATATTTTGTTTAATTAATTTACTGGACCAGTATCATGAAGTGATCTAATTGCTTAAGATCCTTTAAAAAACATCTTATCTTCTAAGAGTTTATCAAGAAGTAATCCTTTGAGAGTATTGACAGTCCTTTTAACAATTCAGGTTGCGCGCGCAAGACTTCACGGTAACCTTATCTTTCTCGCGATGCTTTTTTTTCATTTTCATCTTATCGATAGTGTATCTCAAACGTCGATACTCATTTTGAAATTGTCGTAGTGTACTTTTGGCATATTCAAAGTGTATCAAGATACTGTAAACTTAATATTTAAGACAAAATTCTAACAGTAGTCATGGGAACCATTATTGTCCTCTTTGTCCAGAAAATGGCACTTGCTGGTTTTTTTTTGTATTTGTGCATTAAAAAAAGAACGAATTAGGATACCCAAAAGGACGTTCTTTGGAGATTGTCTAATTATCGGATTAAAGTTTAATATTCGAGTTTGATGTAAAGCTAGAGTTGAAATAAATTCGAGATCCTCTTTTGTTCGAGTCTGATTTCTGTTCTCCATCTCAACCCCTTCTTATGTATTGTCGAATTAGAGCACAAGTCGAATACATTTACTTTGTACTAATTTTCAAAAGAACATAAACTGGAAAACCAATGACAAATCACTGGTAGGCTAGAGATTTACCTCGATAAAATATCTGACATGTTTGAAGCAGATTTACAGCATTCATATGGGAACCGAATGTGCCCTCCTGTCAGTCGCTTTGTTTCATTCTAGACGGGATTTCATAAAGATTTGATAAAAAAGAAGGAATATCAAAGTAGTTAGCTTATTTGATTACACGGTATGATATAATGATTATGTTCGTTTATTTTAACAGAATTTCAAACTCCCCTCATTAAAACAGTGCTTTGCAACTCATTTGGAGAAGACGTAACTAAGTTGAAAAACTTATGTCTAATCCGTTTGTCCTTTTTGAACAATAAAATATGTTTAAACTAAACTAAATCATTAAAACATCATTTCATTACTGATTGTAATTATCAAAAAATCAAAGTACAATGTAACATTATTACACACACGGGATTGCTGTATTGTGCTGGCTGTGGATGACAAACGATTTAATTGAGCGTAGGAAAAACCAGACTCAAGTTAGCAAAAACAAAAAAGCCAAACGTGAGCTAAACTGGTAATGCCTAAATACTGAAAAATGTACTGAAACATTAAACGGTCCTTGAAATTAAAGTGAACCATTTCAACTTAAAAAGCGAATTGCATTTAATTTTCAAAAAGATTTAATGAATTCATTAACAACTATTTTTTAAAGGCGGGCATCTCTTTTCACGATTCAAAGAATCCTTGCACCCCCCCCCCCTTTTTCCCCCTTTTCTAAAAGTTATTGGCGAGGAACTGTTTCGCATGTAAAAATTTTAAACTAGAGTTAAACAGACTGCTATCCATATGCCTGTGTGCACTTGAAAAACATATCTCGCACCTAAGATAATTTAGAACGATTAATCCAGTAGTAAATGAATATATTCTGATTCGATAATATCAAGAAATGGGGAGAAAATAGCAAATATTGTTTAAAACTAAAGGAAAAGGTACAGGCTATCTGTGAGAAAACATTTTAATCACATTGATAAAAATCTTGAAAACACATAATTTCAACCATATTAGTTGATGTCACCACCGAATGTAATACTTTGCCGTTGGAGCCTTACCATGCATGGGTTGACGAGTTCTATAGGGTTGAAAAATTTCATGAAGTGTCGGATGTTGATCCTTCGCTTTGGGAAAAACAGGAATTGACAAGCTGGTGGTTCAGATTGTGGACAACTCTTGTCCTGTACATACCGGTATCAAATCGGTAGTTAAAAATTCTGGCATATAGATTTTTTAAAGGCAAGACGAATGAAAAAAGGGTTAGTATTTTTTTAAATTTTTCTCAGATTTTGGTCATTTGTTAGGCGAAAAACTATCATTTACACAGTTGAGTATGAAAGTGAACACATGTAGTTTAATCTTCTATCGATGCATGCTGTGCCATAGGGACTTGACCATTGGTTGAAAAATTCTCTAGGATCGATATCTTTTAAGAAATGTTTGATGTTGATCCTTCTCTTTTAGAGAAATCTGAATTGACAAGCTGATGACTCCGATTGTGGTCAGATCTATAAATAAGAAGATGGGGTATGAGTGCCAATGAGACAACTATCCATCTAAGTCACAATGTGTAAAAAGTAAACAATTAAAGGTCAAAGTACGGCCTTCAACACGGAGCCTTGGCTCACACCAAACAGCAAGCTATAAAGGGCCCCCAAAAGACTAGTGTAAAACAATTCAAACAGGAAAACCAACGGTCTAATCTATATAAAAAACTTAAAGGCAGGACGAATTAAAAAAGGGTTAATATTTTGTTTAGAAGTTTATCAGATTTTGATCATTTGTTGGACGAAAAACACAATTGAGTATTCTGAAAGTGGACATATGTAGTGTAATCTTCTATCGCAGGCACTTGACCATGGGTTGAACAATTCTCTAGGGTCGATATTTTTGAGGAAATGTCTGATGTTGATCCGTCTCTGTTTGAGAAATGTGAATTGACAAGCTGATGACTCCGATTGTGGTCAGATCTATAAATAAGAAGATGGGGTATGAGTGCCAATGAGACAACTATCCATCCAAGTCACAATGTGTAAAAAGTAAACAATTAAAGGTCAAAGTACGGCCTTCAACACGGAGCCTTGGCTCACACCAAACAGCAAGCTATAAAGGGCCCCCAAAAGACTAGTGTAAAACAATTCAAACAGGAAAACCAACGGTCTAATCTATATAAAAAACTTAAAGGCAGGACGAATTAAAAAAGGGTTAATATTTTGTTTAGAAGTTTATCAGATTTTGATCATTTGTTGGACGAAAAACACAATTGAGTATTCTGAAAGTGGACATATGTAGTGTAATCTTCTATCGCAGGCACTTGACCATGGGTTGAACAATTCTCTAGGGTCGATATTTTTGAGGAAATGTCTGATGTTGATCCGTCTCTGTTTGAGAAATGTGAATTGACAAGCTGATGACTCCGATTGTGGTCAGATCTATAAATAAGAAGATGGGGTATGAGTGCCAATGAGACAACTATCCATCCAAGTCACAATGTGTAAAAAGTAAACAATTAAAGGTCAAAGTACGGCCTTCAACACGGAGCCTTGGCTCACACCAAACAGCAAGCTATAAAGGGCCCCCAAAAGACTAGTGTAAAACAATTCAAACAGGAAAACCAACGGTCTAATCTATATAAAAAAACTTAAAGGCAGGACGAATTAAAAAAGGGTTAATATTTTGTTTAGAAGTTTATCAGATTTTGATCATTTGTTGGACGAAAAACACAATTGAGTATTCTGAAAGTGGACATATGTAGTGTAATCTTCTATCGCAGGCACTTGACCATGGTTTGAACAATTCTCTAGGGTCGATATTTTTAAGGAAATGTCTGATGTTGATTCGTCTCTGTTTGAGAAATGTGAATTGACAAGCTGATGACTCAGATTGTTGTCAGATCTAGTCCTGTTTGTTGATGTGTCCGACTAGAGTTAAAAGCTCTGCCGAATGTAATTGGGCGGGCGAATTTAACAGCATTCAACTCTCTTCGGGATTTTATCAGAAATCTTCGATGTGAGAAAACGATGTATTTACTCAGCTGATTAATCGGATAGTAAATAGGTGTAGTTACGTTCGTTGATGTGACCGACTTTCGTTAAAAGCTTTGCAGTAATGACTTTACCATACATTGACGAATTCGATAGGGTTTACATATTTAAGGAAGTGTCCGTTGTTGATCCCTCGATGTGAGAAAACAATGTTCGGGTTCTTTTTGTCGATATCACCAATGCGCTTTAAAAGCTTTTCCGTATGGATCTTTCATTGAGTGATGAATTCTAAAAGTATATATATTTTAGAAATTTTTCAGATTTTAATCCCTCGCTGTTCAAAAGCGGTTTTATTTACCCAACTCAGGAATCGGAATGTTCATCGCTCTAGTACGGATTGTCGATTTTACCGACGCCCGATAAAGCTTTCTGTATAGACTTTTTATGTGGTGATGAATTCAAAAGTATTTTCAAAGATTTGATACCCGTTGTGCAAAAACTGTGCATAGCTAAGGAATCAATACGTTCACAGTCTGACTGCCTGTCGCCGATATCACCGACGCTCGTTAAATTCCTTGTCGAAAGGCCTTTCTCAGAGCGTGACACTTCCAAAAGTGCTAAATATTTTGGGCTTGTGTCAGATTTGTCAGATTTGTATCGCTCAATGTGCCAAAAAGTGGAATTCAACTAGCTAAAGAATCGGATATTAGTCACGTTCGTCGATCTGACTGGAGGTCGATAATGAGCTTTTTCCAAGAGTACATGAATTCAAAAGTGACAGCACATTTGTTGGGATATTTCACTCTCCCAAAAATGTGATTTGCTCAATTGATGAATCGTATAGTACCAACATCTAACCCTGTTTGTCGATATCACAAACGATAGTTAGAAGATTTGCTTTATAAACCTTTTCATTTTGGTATCATATTCAAATGAAGTTAAGAATATATGATGATTTTTTTATATGTTGATTCCTCACTGTTAAACCGATGCATTTATCCAACCAAAAGACAGTAGAATGTTAACCTCCTGTCGATATCTCCGACGTTCGTTATAATCTTTGCCATACGGATTTGACCAAGGGATGACTAATTCTAAAGGCGTTAAGTGTAATTGAGGACTTTCTCATACTTTGATCAGTCGTCGGAAAACGTACGTACTCAACCGAGTAATCGGGGTGTGTATAGCTCTATACAAACTCATCATACAGGTCATAGATACCATGATTAAAGTCGGTATGACAGACTCGCGTTTCGTCAACAAAAGACTCATCAGTGACGCTCGCATCACAACAGTTATAAATGCCAAATAAAGTACGAAGTTAAAGACAATAACAATCAAAACCAAGGAGTAAACAAAGACTCACAAAACCAAAGGACATGTACATCAACAGTTATAAATAATAATTAAGAAACAACACGAACTCCACTAAAAACCGGGAGTGAAATCAGGTGCTCCGGAAGGGTAAGCATTTCCTGCACCGTATACGGCACCCGTCGTGTTATTTCTTTGTTCAGTCCGGTAATGATGGAAGGTTATAATGACTGAGGAAGAATATCATATATGATTTCTGACACAATATTGTCATAATGGTCAATCAGCTCATGATGGCGACCGTAAAATTTCTTGAGTGATGACCTTAATTTGATTGGTTCATAGACCTGTCTTAGCAACTTTTGAGAAAGCAGTATTCCTCGTTCAACCCTGAGCATTGAGTACCCAAAATTCTGAAAGGTTTTGCCAAATACGGCTCAGATTATCTATTCCTGGGGGACAACTCCTTAGTATTTCGAAAATGGTTAATTTATAATTATGACAATATCAATGATAATTTATTTCACAGGATGCCGACTACTACCCCGTTCATCTATCAGATCGACGCTTGTCAAAAGCTTTGCCGTAAGGACTTTATCATGAAATGACAAATTACAAAGAAGTTGATCAATGGTCATTTAAAAAACGTCAGTTACATCAATCAACGGGATAAGTTTTGGAGGATTGTTTTTTTAGAAACTTATTCCTGTCTCCATTCCAAGATAAACCCACTCATTTAACCAATAACTATACGCAACTAATTTATTTATATCTATTTCATTTATCTTTGATTTTTATAGTTATATGTAACAGCTGTTGCATTGTGTACAATTTTCTCAGCTGAATTATTTCCTTTCTGTCTTTAGGGATTTCTTTGTTTTCTAAATTTACAAAATCCCTAAATGCGTTTTAACATTTGCACCAATCCAAAAATGGTTAAACAAATGTTTAAGTTAAATCATCTGTGTACATCGGCATTTGTTCTAGTGAAAATAACGGAAAAAAAATGAAGTAAGGTTCATTATTTACCTTTTTTAATAACACAAATTTCATATTGCAAATTTTTTTTAATCATTTAAAGAACACACACACGTATCAGTTTATTCAATGAGACAAAGTTGTAAATAAAAACAAATACCGATTCCCCTACGCAGGACATATGCGTTTGGAATAACCTTCACCAGGTATTGTAGTGGACAAAAGTGTTGAAAGTTAAAAATATACTAGTGGACCGTGTTTAAAGGAGCATTAATTAGGATTTTTTTTATGATTTTAAAATTGTTTCAATAAAGAAAAAATATATAAACATTTATAGCAGACACCCAAAGGTATCGTTTTTTGCACTATATATTTATCAAATTTAGTAAATTGTTTGAATAGCTTATCAAGGTGTCTTATTTTTATTATTATTATTATTTCGTGGTGGAACCAATCATGTTCATAGAAACTCATCTTAATCTTACGTAATTATATATATAATATATAATCGAGCTGAAGTGACGTCATATACAATAGATGAATGTTATTTTGTATGCTCAAATTAAATGACATGTTGTATTAAAAACAAGGGAAGCGTATCATACAACATGCACAACCATATCTTTTTAAACTTATATGCTAACCATTAATTTTATAATTTTATTTATTATGATAAGATATTCAGATTTCAAAAAAAGTGTTACAAACTTTATTAATATTGAATTTCACTAAACTTGTGAACAAACGAAACTGATCCATTTTGCTTTTATCTCAATCGCACTTAATTTATTAAAAATAAGTCATCATATATTGGTTGTGTGCAGGTCATTTCCGGTTGAAAATGTAGAAAGCCAAATAATTATATTATTGTAATATCTTCTTTTTTCATTCAAAATCTATGAACGTTTGAAATCCACATTGAAATTGTGTAGAAACGTACTGATTATACTGTACATAAGGTTGTCACCATATTTATAATTATATGTTTATTCTCAGATAAAGTAATTGCTATGTTTATCAGTACATTAATAGTTAGATCATCTATACTCATGGCGTTTATATTTATGTATAAGAATGGAGTGACTATTTATATTCTTGGAATTGGCAGATCAGAACTATTCAATGGAAACCTATTATCTTTCCTCTTTTATTTCTTCAAATTAGCAAATTTGCAATTAGTGTCCTTGCTATAATAAATTGTTAAAATATTCTTCATATCTAGTATTGATATCGTACTAATAACTATTCACTATCAACATCCAATTTCTTAATTAACAAAAACACTATGCAAAACATTAACGGTTCCAATTTTACTGCACCAGTTACGCATTTCGACCATAAATGTCTCATCAGTAATGCTCAAGGTTAAAAAATATTTGAAAAAAACAAACTTACACAAACCATAAAGGACCTAAAGTTTAGCAAAATCCGGACAAGGAATCAGAGCTTTGCATGAGGGGGATATATTCCTTAATTTTAAGAGGGTAGACCTTGGTTCAGGGAGATAACTCTTTAAATCAATTATGCGTTTGTAAAAGTCTCGTCAATGAATTTTAGGCATTTACCTGAAACAGATTGGAAATAATCTATGTATCCTAGAAGCTTGGAACATATTTATGAAAATGTCTGACACAAACGTACTGATGATTTTAAGAGTTATGTCCCTTAACCTAGGTCTACCTACTTAAGTGATTTCCAAATTTTATAACAGCAAATTTCAATCAATATATATATATATATATATATATATATATATATATCTACATCTAGGGGTTAAACTGCACACTTCGGGGGTATTTTTGGACATAATCTGTACACTTCAGTAAAGTGTACAGTTGAGGTGTACACCTTAACTGTAGGTATATGTACAAAACAAAGTATAAATATTAGCTATGTCAAACTAATGCCACACGAAAGATCGATATAATGCGATTACAAAACGGTTTTGATGGTAAAAAACTATCGAGTAATAAGAAAGATATTGATTTCTGAAGTGGCCTACCCCCATTTTTCTATATATGTCACTTTTCACCAAATCGGTACAAACCGAGATAAAGTGTACACTAACTTTAATCACGATTAATTATTGGTTCCCCCGTATATATGTAATGAAATTTTGTCTCAAATGATAGCTTAATATATCTTTTATTTTTTGATACTTCATACAAGTATCGGAACTTATTCGTTAAGAAATTATCTAAGATATATAATCGATCCTGACATATATATGCATGGTTTTCGATCGGCTTGAAAAAGATATACACATCCGGGCATTTGAATGTTTGTTTTCGTTTTAAAAGAAAATGGAGGATGTTCAAGCGATGACCTATATCATCATTTAGCTGTCGGATAATGGTTTACAATGACTGAAATACGTAAAATAATGTAAGTTTATATTCAATTTTATGAAATAACGACTTCAACAAACAACAGAATTCCTGAAAGAAGAAACAACGATCGTCGTTAACAATGGCCTCAGATCTGTATCCTGCGACCTTTATATTCATTCTGATTGACAATTCAGTGTTAGATAATTAAAATATTTATTGTTTTTATCAATATTGGTATAAGCCTGAATAGTTCAGCAACAATCTATAGAATACGGGCGAATCGTGTTTATAAACAATTACAAAAAAGGGGGGACACATGTGTATGATCAATCTGAAAATGATTGAGACAAAATTGTTATTATTGTTTATTTTTCTTGACCCATCTCCAATACACTTTTTAGCTCACCTGGCCCAAAGGGCCAAGTGAGCTTTTCCCATCACTTTGCGTCCGTCGTCCGTTGTCTGTCGTCGGTCGTTGTAACTTTTACAAAAATCTTCTCCTCTGAAACTACAGGGCTAAATTAAACCAAACTTGTCCACAATCATCATTGGGGTATCTAGTTTAAAAAATGCGTCCGGTGACCCGGCTAACCAACCAAAATGGCCGCCATGGCTAAAAATAGAACATAGGGGTAAAATGCAGTTTTTGGCTTATTACTCAAAAACCAAAGCATTTAAAGCAAATTTGACAGGGGGTAAAAATGTTTATCAGGTCAAGATCTATCTGCCCTGAAATTTTAAGATGAATCGGACAACCCGTTGTTAGGTTGCTGCCCTAAATTGGTAATTTTAAGGAAATTTTACTGTTTTTGGTTATTATCTTGAATATTATTATAGATAGAGATAAACTGTACACAGCAATAATGTTGAGCAATGTAAGATCTACAAATAAGTCAACATGACCAAAATTGTCAGTTGACCCATTAAGGAGTTATTGCCCTTTATAGTCAATTTTTAACCATTTTTCTAAAATTTTAGTATTCTTTTAAAAAATCTTCTCCTCTGAAACTATAAGGCCAAATTTAACCAAACTGGCCACAATCATCATTTGGTTATCTAATTTTAAAAATGAGTGGCGTGACCCTTCCAACAAACCAAGATGGCCGGCATGGCTAAAAATAGTACATAGTGGGAAATGTAGATTTTGGCTTATATCTCTGAAACCAAAGCATTTAGAGCAAATCTGACAGGGATAATTTTTTTATCAGGTCAAGATCTATCTTCCCTGAAATTTTCAGACAAAACAGACAACCTGTTATTGGGTTTCTGCCCCAGAATAAGTAATTTTAAGGAAATTTTGCAGTTTTTGGTTATTTTCTTGAATAAATTTTTATAATATATTTTCAACTGTAATTACTGGGCCAAGTTCATTATAGATATAGATAATAGTAGCAAGAAGAATATCCAGTAAAGTAAGATCTACAAACACATCATGATCACCAAAACACAATTTTGTCATGAATTTATCTGTGTCCATTGTTTAATCTGCACATAGACCAAGGTGAGCGACACAGGCTCTTGAGAGCCTATAGTTTATAGCTCACCGGCGTGTTATTTAAACAGCGATAATGTTCAGCAATTAAAGTAAGATCTATCTAGACCAAAATTGTCAATTGACCCCTAAAGGTGTTTTGCCCTTTTTGAGTGACTTTAATCATGGTCAAAGGTCAATGACAAGTTATAATTGTTTGGCTTATCCTTGCTTCTTTTCAGAAACCGCATAAGAATGATTAGGTATTGAGATATTTTTTTTGTCCTAATTTTGTTAGTTACAGTACGTCTTAAAATGTATATTTTAGTTGCAAAGGGTGTGTTTACTTTTGATGGGACTTTCCACCCCTCTTACACTTAAAATTAGCTGTATTGGGATAGAACTCATATCCCATATTATAGTGGAGACTTGGGGTCATTTGATTTGAAGTACCTGCTATATGACTTTGAAATTTAATTCAAGGGGAAAGGTAAATTTGACGTTCTATATTTTGACCTTTACTCTATATCATTATTTATACATGATAGAGCCATTGTGTCTTTAAAATAAGGTTGGAAGACATATGATATTGAAAATGTCAACCAGAAGTAAACTTTTTAAATCGGAAGTAACAACTTATCTCCCTTATTTTAAGAAAAAGGTTTTAGAAACTATATATTTTGGGAATCAGTGTAAAGTTATTATTTGAAACTGGAACGTGACTTTGTAAATTGGCTTATTATCTTCATAAGTTGATGATACTTTTGCTTTCAAAATTATATTTTCAAAATTAGTTTGTGATTAACTATCATTTAAGATGGGAAATACTGTTTTAAAAAAAATATATTTAAATAAAAAACAAATCTAGAAAAATATATTTTTGAAAAACTTAATGAGTCGGTAAACTTGTCAATCTATTTTAAGTAATAATTTGATATAAACAAAAAATAATATTTTAATGTTTAATACATTGGGGTAAGTCAGATCATCATTGCTAATAAAACAATTTGAATTTAATTTTACACTTATGTTATTAAAACATAAAAATTTTAAGGTTTGTTTGTCATTTTAAACATATACAATGTATGCGATGTGTTTAAGCATTATGGAATACTTTGGGAGTAAAAAATGCAGACTTTTTAGCATAATGAGCACATAATTTCTTATTTTATAAGTCATAAAAACCTGTATGGCTGTATGTTGAAAGATAAAAAAAAACTGTTCACTAACATAAGGACAAGATAATGAGGATTGACATTTTGAGGGAAATGCATCTTTATACAAGACGTATAATTCTTTGATGGGAATTAACTGAATGAGTTAGTTTGCCAGTGCTACTTATTATAATTCACTTTTTTTTAATTTTTGCAAATCAAAATGCGGAGATATTTCATTGTGCATTTATACATTAGACAACTTGTAAAGGAATGCAATCTTAGTTTCTTGGTTAGAAAAATAATGTCACAAGTGCACGTGTGGGACATTAAGTTATAGAATGTGTAGTAATTAAACATTGTATATTAAGTAAATGTTGATTTTATTAAACATTAAATTTATATTATAAACTAATGTTGTCAAAAATGATATTTAGGTAAAAACCCTATGATATCAATTAAACATAATAGATATTCATTTAAATACCAATTTTATCATTATGCATGCACATTACAAATTTTACTTAAAATTCACAACAGCAATCAACGTTAGTAAAACATAAAAAAAATTACGTTATAGATAGTTTATTAAATAATGTGTTTTAACATTTGCTGGAAAGACAGTCATCACGAACAACTAACACAAATGTTGTAGTACGTGAAGAAGGTTAAAATGCAAGTCAAACATTTCACTTTGTCATTTTCCATTATGATTAAATTATATCTTTCAGTAACTGCCATACTTTGGATGAAAATTACTTTTTCATCCTCCAATTATTATTGTTTTCATCCAAATATTTTGTCAAAACATAAGATTTGGTATTATGCTGTTTGCTGAGATTCTCTATTTACTGTCCATTACAGGTATAAGTTTCAACTCATCTTTAAATATCCAAGGATCTCTATTTATTGGAAAGGCATCAATCGCAAACAGCTAACACTGCAATGTGGCAGCTAATGAATGTCGGTCTTTCAGATACTGCCATGTTTTGGATGACAAGTGTTTTTTATCTTCAAAATTGTTTAGTTTTCTTCCAATAGATTTGTCAGAAAT